>NC_092336.1:220302500-220462500 GCF_046630445.1 Rutidosis leptorrhynchoides
AATAAACAGACGAGCCTTGTAGTTGATCAAATAAGTCGTCGATTCTCGGTAGTGGGTAGCGGTTCTTGATGGTAAGTTTGTTCAACTCTCGGTAGTCGATACACAACCTGAATGTACCATCTTTCTTCTTGACAAACAAAACAGGAGCTCCCCACGGTGATGTGCTTGGTCGAATGAAACCACGCTCTAAAAGTTCTTGTAATTGGCTTTGCAGTTCTTTCATCTCGCTGGGTGCGAGTCTGTAAGGAGCACGAGCTATTGGTGCAGCTCCTGGTACAAGATCTATTTGAAATTCAACGGATCGATGTGGGGGTAATCCCGGTAATTCTTTCGGAAATACATCGGGAAATTCTTTTGCAATGGGAACATCATTGATGCTCTTTTCTTCAGTTTGTACTTTCTCGACGTGTGCTAGAACAGCATAGCAACCTTTTCTTATTAGTTTTTGTGCCTTCAAATTACTAATAAGATGTAGCTTCGTGTTGCCCTTTTCTCCGTACACCATTAAGGGTTTTCCTTTTTCTCGTATAATGCGAATTGCATTTTTGTAACAAACGATCTCCGCTTTCACTTCTTTCAACCAGTCCATACCAATTATCACATCAAAACTCCCTAACTCTACTGGTATCAAATCAATCTTAAATGTTTCGCTAACCAGTTTAATTTCTCGATTCCGACATATATTATCTGCTGAAATTAATTTACCATTTGCTAATTCGAGTAAAAATTTACTATCCAAAGGCGTCAATGGACAACTTAATTTAGCACAAAAATCTCTACTCATATAGCTTCTATCCGCACCCGAATCAAATAAAACGTAAGCAGATTTATTGTCAATAAGAAACGTACCCGTAACAAGCTCCGGGTCTTCCTGTGCCTCTACCGCATTAATATTGAAAACTCTTCCACGGCCTTGTCCATTCGTGTTCTCCTGGTTCGGGCAATTTCTAATAATGTGGCCTGGTTTTCCACATTTATAACAAACTACATTGGCATAACTTGCTCCGACACTACTTGCTCCGCCATTACTCGTTCCGACACCATTTGTTCCTTTCGTTCTATTAACCCCTGGTCCGTAGACCTCACACTTCGCCGCGCTATGACCATTTCTTTTACACTTGTTGCAAAATTTGGTGCAGAACCCCGAGTGATTCTTTTCACACCTTTGGCATAGCTGCTTCTGATTGTTGTTGTTGTTGCGGTTATTATTGTTGTTAGGATGATTGTTGTAGTTGCTGTTGTTGTTGTTGTTGTTGTTGTTGTTGTTGGGCCATTTGTTGTAGTTGCGATTGATGTTGCGATTGTTGGGATAATTGTTGCGATTATTGTTGTAATTACTGTTGTTGTTGTATTGGTGATTCTTATCACCGTTTTCCTCCCACTTTCTTTTGACTTGCTTCACATTGGCCTCTTCAGCAGTCTGTTCTTTAATTCTTTCTTCAATCTGGTTCACTAGTTTGTGAGCCATTCTACATGCCTGTTGTATGGAGGCGGGCTCGTGTGAACTTATATCTTCTTGGATTCTTTCCGGTAATCCTTTCACAAACGCGTCGATCTTCTCTTCCTCATCTTCGAATGCTCCCGGACACAATAGGCACAATTCTGTGAATCGTCTTTCGTACGTGGTAATATCAAATCCTTGGGTTCGTAACCCTCTAAGTTCTGTCTTGAGCTTATTGACCTCGGTTCTGGGACGGTACTTCTCGTTCATCAAGTGCTTGAATGCTGACCACGGTAGTGCGTACGCATCATCTTGTCCCACTTGCTCTAGATAGGTATTCCACCATGTTAACGCAGAACCTGTGAAGGTATGCGTAGCGTACTTCACTTTGTCCTCTTCAGTACACTTACTTATGGCAAACACCGATTCAACCTTCTCGGTCCACCGTTTCAATCCGATCGGTCCTTCGGTTCCATCAAATTCCAAAGGTTTGCAGGCAGTGAATTCTTTGTAGGTGCATCCTACACGATTTCCTGTACTGCTAGATCCAAGGTTATTGTTGGTATGTAGCGCAGCCTGTACTGCGGCTATGTTTGAAGCTAGAAAAGTACGGAATTCCTCTTCATTCATATTCACGGTGTGTCGAGTAGTCGGTGCCATTTCCTTCAAAATAGTTAAATGGAACAAGTTAATCATACAGAATATTAAGAGTAGTTAATAGTATTTCGTAGCATAATATGAACTCATTTATAAAAGCTTTTTCTTCATATTAGCGTTTTATAAGTTTAAATTCGGGTAGTACCTACCCGTTAAGTTCATACTTAGTAGCTAATATACAATTCAACTACTACAATTCTATATGAAAAACTGATTGTAATAATATTTCGCGTTCAAACTTTTAAACAATATTTTACAAACTTACAATACCGCTTATTTTACATAAAGCATGAAATATAGCACACAATAACTTTGATACAAGATAGTTGTGAAGACAATTCTAGCTAGTACACAAGTCGTTCGGCAAAGGCAATAAAGACACGTAATTCATACGTCCAGAAACAAGTCATGCATTCTGGTTTTACTAGGACTACTTCCCATCCTTGGTCTTGTGCAACATAACCGTTATGGCCGTTGATAAGACAGCGTGTTGTAACGTCATCAAAGGGACGAGGGTTACGTAATGTCCAACAGTCCCGTAATAATCTAAAAACCTCATTTCTTACCCCAATTACCGACTCCGTCACTTGTGGAAACGTTTTGTTTAATAGTTGTAGCCCGATGTTCTTGTTCTCACTTTGGTGAGAAGCGAACATTACTAATCCGTAAGCATAACATGCTTCTTTATGTTGCATGTTAGCCGCTTTTTCTAAATCACGAAGTCCAATATTCGGATATATTGAGTCAAAATAATTTCTTAACCCGTTGCGTAAAATAGCATTTGGGTTCCCCGCAATATATGCGTCAAAGTAAACACATCGTAACTTATGGGTTTCCCAATGTGATATCCCCCATCTTTCAAACGAAAGTCTCTTATAAACCAAGACATTCTTGGAACGTTCTTCGAATGTCTTACAAACTGATCTCGCCTTAAATAGTTGTGCCGAAGAATTCTGGCCGACTCTAGACAAGATTTCATCAATCATGTCTCCGGGTAGGTCTCTTAAAATATTGGGTTGTCTATCCATTTTGTGTTTTTAAACTGTAAAATAGACAAGAGTTAGATTCATAAAAAAAATACTTATTAATACAAGCAATTTTTACATATATCATAAAGCATAAGAACACTATATTCCATATATTACACCACACGAATACAACTATCTTATTCCGACTCGCTCGTTTCTTCTTCTTCAGTTTTGGTTCGTTTTGCCAAGTTTCTAGGGATATATGATGTTCCCCTAATACGAGCCGTCGTTGTCCACATTGGTTTAGAAAAACCTGGTGGTTTAGAGGTTCCCGGGTCATTGTTACAACTTAAGGACTTCGGGGGTTGACGATACATATAAAGTTCATCGGGGTTGGAATTAGATTTCTCTATTTTTATGCCCTTTCCCTTATTATTTTCTTTTGCCTTTTTAAATTCAGTTGGGGTAATTTCTATAACATCATCGGAATTCTCGTCGGAATCCGATTCATCGGAGAATTGGTAATCCTCCCAATATTTTGCTTCCTTGGCGGAAACACCATTGACCATAATTAACTTTGGTCGGTTGGTTGGGGATTTTTTTTTACTTAACCGTTTTATTATTTCCCCCACCGGTTCTATTTCTTCATCCGGTTCCGATTCTTCTTCCGGTTCCGATTCTTCTTCCGGTTCCGACTCTTCTTCCGGTTCCTCTTCGGGAACTTGTGAATCAGTCCACAAATCATTCCAATTTACATTTGACTCTTCATTATTATTAGGTGAGTCAATGGGACTTGTTCTAGAGGTAGACATCTATCACATAATATCAAACACGTTAAGAGATTAATATATCACATAATATTCATATGTTAAAAATATATAGTTTCCAACAAAAATGTTAAGCAATCATTTTTAAAGAAAACACGGTCGAAGTCCAGACTCACTAATGCATCCTAACAAACTCGATAAGACACACTAATGCAAATTTTCTGGTTCTCTAAGACCAACGCTCTGATACCAACTGAAATGTCCCGTTCTTATTGATTAAAAACGTTCCATATTAATTGATTTCGTTGCGAGGTTTTGACCTCTATATGAGACATTTTTCAAAGACTGCATTCATTTTAAAACAAACCATAACCTTTATTTCATTAATAAAGGTTTAAAAAGCTTTACGTAGATTATCAAATAATGATAATCTACAATATCCTGTTTACACACGACCATTACATAATGGTTTACAATACAAATATGTTACAACAAAACAAGTTTCTTGAATGCAGTTTTTACACAATATCATACAAGCATGGACTCCAAATCTCGTCCTTATTTAAGTATGCGACAGCGGAAGCTCTTAATAATCACCTGAGAATAAACATGCTTAAAACGTCAACAAAAATGTTGGTGAGTTATAGGTTTAACCTATATATATCAAATCATAATAATAGACCACAAGATTTCATATTTCAATACACATCCCATACATAGAGAAAAAAAAATCATTCATATGGTGAACACCTGGTAACCGACATTAACAAGATGCATATATAAGAATATCCCCATCATTCCGGGACACCCTTCGGATATGATATAAATTTCGAAGTACTAAAGCATCCGGTACTTTGGATGGGGTTTGTTAAGCCCAATAGATCTATCTTTAGGATTCGCGTCAATTAGGGTGTCTGTTCCCTAATTCTTAGATTACCAGAGTTAATAACAAGGGGCATATTCGATTTCGATAATTCAACCATAGAATGTAGTTTCACGTACTTGTGTCTATTTTGTAAATCATTTATAAAACCTGCATGTATTCTCATCCCAAAAATATTAGATTTTAAAAGTGGGACTATAACTCACTTTCACAGATTTTTACTTCGTCGGGAAGTAAGACTTGGCCACTGGTTGATTCACGAACCTATAACAATATATACATATATATCAAAGTATGTTCAAAATATATTTACAACACTTTTAATATATTTTGATGTTTTAAGTTTATTAAGTCAGCTGTCCTTGTTAGTAACCTACAACTAGTTGTCCACAGTTAGATGTACAGAAATAAATTGATAAATATTATCTTGAATCAATCCACGACCCAGTGTATACGTATCTCAGTATTGATCACAACTCAAACTATATATATTTTGGAATCAACCTCAACCCTGTATAGCTAACTCCAACATTCACATATAGAGTGTCTATGGTTGTTCCGAAATATATATAGATGTGTCGACATGATAGGTCGAAACATTGTATACGTGTCTATGGTATCTCAAGATTACATAATATACAATACAAGTTGATTAAGTTATGGTTGGAATAGATTTGTTACCAATTTTCACGTAGCTAAAATGAGAAAAATTATCCAATCTTGTTTTACCCATAACTTCTTCATTTTAAATCCGTTTTGAGTGAATCAAATTGCTATGGTTTCATATTGAACTCTATTTTATGAATCTAAACAAAAAAAGTATAGGTTTCTAGTCAGAAAAATAAGTTACAAGTCGTTTTTGTAAAGGTAGTCATTTCAGTCGAAAGAACGACGTCTAGATGACCATTTTAGAAAACATACTTCCACTTTGAGTTTAACCATAATTTTTGGATATAGTTTCATGTTCATAATAAAAATCATTTTCTCAGAATAACAACTTTTAAATCAAAGTTTATCATAGTTTTTAATTAACTAACCCAAAACAGCCCGCGGTGTTACTACGACGGCGTAAATCCGGTTTTACGGTGTTTTTCATGTTTCCAGGTTTTAAATCATTAAGTTAGCATATCATATAGATATAGAACATGTGTTTAGTTGATTTTAAAAGTCAAGTTAGAAGGATTAACTTTTGTTTGCGAACAAGTTTAGAATTAACTAAACTATGTTCTAGTGATTACAAGTTTAAACCTTCGAATAAGATAGCTTTATATGTATGAATCGAATGATGTTATGAACATCATTACTACCTTAATTTCCTTGGATAAACCTACTGGAAAAGAGAAAAATGGATCTAGCTTCAATGGATCCTTGGATGGCTCGAAGTTCTTGAAGCAGAATCATGACACGAAAACAAGTTCAAGTAAGATCATCACTTGAAATAAGATTGTTATAGTTATAGAAATTGAACCAAAGTTTGAATATGATTATTACCTTGTATTAGAATGATAACCTACTGTAAGAAACAAAGATTTCTTGAGTTTGGATGATCACCTTACAAGATTGGAAGTGAGCTAGCAAACTTGAAAGTATTCTTGATTTTATGAAACTAGAACTTTTGGAATTTATGAAGAACACTTAGAACTTGAAGATAGAACTTGAGAGAGTTCAATTAGATGAAGAAAATTGAAGAATGAAAGTGTTTGTAGGTGTTTTTGGTCGTTGGTGTATGGATTAGATATAAAGGATATGTAATTTTGTTTTCATGTAAATAAGTCATGAATGATTACTCATATTTTTGTAATCTTATGAGATATTTCATGCTAGTTGCCAAATGATGATTCCCACATGTGTTAGGTGACTCACATGGGCTGCTAAGAGCTGATCATTGGAGTGTATATACCAATAGTACATACATCTAAAAGCTGTGTATTGTACGAGTACGAATACGGGTGCATACGATTAGAATTGTTGATGAAACTGAACGAGAATGTAATTGTAAGCATTTTTGTTAATTAGAAGTATTTTGATAAGTGTATTGAAGTCTTTCAAAAGTGTATAAATACATATTAAAACACTACATGTATATACATTTTAACTGAGTCGTTAAGTCATCGTTAGTCGTTACATGTAAGTGTTGTTTTGAAACCTTTAGGTTAACGATCTTGTTAAATGTTGTTAACCCAACGTTTATAATATCAAATGAGATTTTAAATTATTATATTATCATGATATTATCATGTATGAATATCTCTTAATATGATATATATACATTAAATGTCTTTACAACGATAATCGTTACATATATGTCTCGTTTAAAAATCATTAAGTTAGTAGTCTTGTTTATATGTATATAACTCATTGTTAATATACTTATGGAGATACTTACTTATCATAATCTCATGTTAACCATATGTATATCCATATATATATCGTCATGTCGTTTTTCAAGTTTTAACGTTCGTGAATCGCCGGTCAACTTGGGTGGTCAATTGTCTATATGAAACATATTTCAATTAATCAAATCTTAACAAGTTTGATTGCTTAACATGTTGGAAACATTTAATCATGTAAATATCAATCTCAATTAATATATATAAACATGGAAAAGTTCGGGTCACTACAATTTTAATGTGAGTATTTCAAGTATCTTTTCAAAATTCATATAATGTAATTGATCGAAACAAAGAAATAATTGGTTAGATGTTAGATTCGTTGAACACTTTTTTCTGGAGATGAGAATATATTATATTAATAAAATTTATTAAAATTGACTTATAAGTTACCTGAGACAACAAATTCTCCATATAACTCAACTTTTCAATTATCTTAAACGTTTGAGTCAATTATCTTACACATTTGACTCATGTCAATTTCTTGGTGTAGCAAAATGTATTCCAATTTAATGGACATCCCAAGTCATCAAAAACATCAAAAGCAATATCAAATTCAACTGGAACTAAATATCAAGCTATTTTTGACTATATAATTAAAACGTAATCAAACCGCTAATTTTTATAAGTCAACACATTCACTATAATAGACTCGATGATTCCTTTCCACTATGCTTCTGCTATGATAAATATGTACTATGTACTATATCATTGCCTTTAAACTGGTATCTATGTACCGCATCATATTTCACTTTAGTATTGAGAAAACAATTCCAACGATATATTCTTGAAATCAAAGCAGTACCCCATAACTTAACTCATTGGCTGTTAATTTTCCTATTTAACTATAAAAAGTCAAACCCCAATTACTTTTAACCTAACGAAGAATCAACAATAAGAAACGATCCATAACAAATCAGATTACTTGCAACCAATAAGCATGAACTGCCTTCACAACCAATAACCCATGACACTCCCATTTGGTTCAGAATTTCACCCTTGGCCCAAATCAAATAACAAGCAATTCAAGGGTTACGTTCCACCTAATGAAGGTAGTTTCTGATGGGAAATCGTGTGTACTTTTAAACTTTTAAACGCAGCGGAACGATAAAATAAACATCCTTTTATTTTAATAAAACTTACAATTAAACATTCACACGATTAACGGTTCCCAACAAGATCCAATTACACCACTAATAATTGTCAAGTAAATAATTCACAAAGTAGAGTTCAGATGTACCTCTAGCGAGTGATGCAAGAATGGTAGAAACAACTGTCCACGTCAAGATTGAAACAAATATTCAAAGTGTATGAATATCTCTATGGTTGATCCACACAGCACATCAAACAACACCAACCAGATGCTAGTCCGTTTATAACCCAAAAGTAATAAAGTGTATTACTTGAACAAAGAATGGAATCAAATAAATCTTTGATCCAACTTGTTCCGTACAGAAAACTCAAAAAGAAACAAACAACCCTTTGTTTGTCTTGTGGCCGTTTTTAGTCAATGGGCAAAAGAGTGATGAACCTTTTATTCCTTCTTGATTCTGACGTACAGTTACTCAAAAATATGAATACCAATTTATTTACTCCTGTTAAATTGTGATGCCTTTTTTTTCAATTAGGGTGTCAACCCTCTTGATTTAATAAAACCTTAGTTTTATATATATGTGGTGAAAACCACAGAATGCAAAAGCTAGACCAAAAACAATTCGTAAAAACTCTTTGTATTTTTGTTCTTGTGCCATACGTAAACCAAGAGGTGAAAATTCTATTTTATGGTTATTGTTTTCGGTAGCCCTAACCTAGGATCAACAATCCTTAATTTGTATTTAGGTTGATGATAATTGTCGATGGATCAAACAAGAATGATCAAGCCCATGATATTTTTTTTTCTTTATTATTTTCAAACTAAAATAAGTCCATTTAATATTTGACGATTCAACGGGCCATTGAGTATTCTATATTTAATTAAATCATATTTAATTAAACTAAACTTTTCGAACTATAGGTTATAATTATATATCAACAATACATAATAGAAGGCGTCTAAATGCTAAAGTGTGTGACCCCATAGGCCTGTATATAAGCGGTAGTATAGATTTGTGTTATGACATGCACATTAAATCAACAAATTCCCACTTGTGCATGACATAACATCTCGAAAACTATACAGACATATATTGGCGTCTAGCAACACGTCAATGCCCCCGAAAATATACAAGTGTTTGTTTCAGCTAAATGAACTATCATTATTATTAAAAATAATTTAATGATTGAGTGTCTATCGTCCCTTTATTACCGATACCGAGTTGACATGAAACATGGATCTTGTCATTCTCATTTGTCAACTAATTATGTTTCTCGATCTAGAAAAACTGAATGCGATCACCAAGTTAAAATTGAACAGCTTTCAATATAGCTTGGACACGGTCGTGTAAATATCCATTCACTTTCATCGAGGGGCCCAATGGTATCATACTCTCACATAGAGGAATAAATTCCATTTTGACTATATGCGTTCGTCATGTACTTCATATCATACCCAATGATGGCCTTTATAACTACCTTGTTCAGGACAGAATTTAACCATATCAAAGTATTATATGTTATACAATCAAAAACCAACATATACATCTCAGGTCTAAGGACATAAAGACATAACCATTATGAGATTTACTATTGACGACGATCCATGTAGTGACATCTCATTATTGGGTCATTCCAATATTCATTATCAATAAATACATATGAAATTTGGCCTCAACTAGTTATATATTCATCATCAATGAATAAAACCAAACATTCATAATAATCTTGATTCATGTTACTCCCATAACATGACTGATTATGGAGATTTAGAATAATCAACAATTATTCAGGGATTAAACATGCTAATATAGAACACAGTGATATAAATGAAAATGATCATACCAACTGTATACCAATTCATTAAGATAAAACTGCTTAATGTTCCATAAATATCCAAATACTAAATTACAGATGAAAATATCAGTAGCATAACGAAGTCCAATACTAATTGCATGATCATCATGCATGTTGTGCATCATGGGCTTCGTGGACGGTTCAGCCATGATATCACCTGTATGAACCTTAGGAATATTAATTTCATTCCTCTCAACGACTTCACGAATGTACTCAAACGTTCGAAGAATGTGTCAGATACTTTTATGTACATGTGATTCTTTCGAAAGTATATTAACACTCGAAATATCACAGTACACCTTTTATAGAAGATTAAACATTAGGTACTACTCCAAGTTCCGAAACAAACCTCCTTATCCTGACAGCTTCCTGAGCAGCATCTCAGGCATCAACATATTCTTCTTTTGTTGTAGATTGTTCAACCGTGCTCTGCTTTGAGCTCTTTCAATCAACTATCTTATCCATCATGACAAAGACATAGCTTGAGTGGGATCGAGAATCATCTCGATCAGCTCGGAAACCAGTATTTAAACTCTTCTTCCAAACTACCGTAAACCAAGAACATATCTTTAGTACTCTGTAAATACTTAAGAATATTCTTAACAACAATCCAATGTTCTTAACCTAGATTTTGTTGATAACGACTCGTCAAACTAAAAAAGAACGAGACATCATTTTAGTACATAACATGGCATACACAATGGATCCTATAGCCGAAGCATATGGGATACATTTTATTCGTCTTATCTCATCATATGTGATAAAACTTTGAGGATTGCTCAAGGTTATGCATTTTGCACAGGCAATGCTCCAAGGTTGGAGTAATGCATGCTAAATCTCTGCAAGATAAGATATGTACATTAATTCAAACCAATAAGCCATTTGAATCTATTTCTATAGATCATGATTCTAAGTATATAAAGAGCTTCTCCAAGATCCTTTATGGAAAAACATTTTCAAGCCAAGACTTGATATCTTGCAAATTGAAATGTTATTTTCAATAAGCAGTATGTTATCAACATACAAGATCAAGAAGACTATTTTGCTCCCACTAGATTTAATGTAAACACAGAGCTCATCTTGGTTTTGAGAAAAAGATCAAACTCTTTGATTTTCTCATCAAACTTAAGATTCAAGCTCATAGATGCTTGCTTTAATCCATTAATGGATTTTAGAAGCTTGCACACTTTATTAGGATGCTTAGGATTTACAAACCTTTCTGGACAAACCATATATACGTCCTCGCTTAGGTCACCATTTAGGAAAGCGTTTTTGACATTCATTTGCCATATTTCATAATCATGAAAAGTAGCTATGGCAACAAGTATCCTAATTTATAAAGCTCGTGATACGTGAAAAAGTTTCATTATAACCTTTTGCCACGAACAGAGCTTTAAAAGTGTTTACATTTCCGTCCATGCCAGTCTTTACTTTGAAGACTCATTTACACCCTAATGTGTTACAATTGGGTAGAAGATTAATCAAGTCTCATACTTTATTATCTTTCATGGACTGCATCCTTGCATTCATAGTATCTCGTCATTTGGCAGATTCTCATAATCTGATATGACCCTTCACGATAGCTAGAGGGTTCATCATAATCCCTTATGTGAGGTTCATCTGAATTAATCAGAAGATAATACCTCACGTCTATGAAGAGTTCTACTAGATCTATGACGTGCAGATGCAACACATTCTGGCTCACCAACAGTGTGTTCAGCTTTAACGTGTGGATAGCTAGTGTTTATAGAAGGTATGTTACTTTGTGTCTCTTGAATTTCTTCAAGATCTACTTTACTCCCACTAAATTCTTGTAAGAGAAGATCTCTTAAAAAGAACTCAGCAGACTGAGTAGAAAATACGTTGTTTTCAGCTTGGTAGTAAAAGTAGTAACCCATTGTTTCCTTTAGGTATCACAAAAGTGACATTGATACTTCTGGGTTTTGTTTAAAGTGTCATGTTTCACATAAACTTCACAATCCAGACTTTCAGACAAGACAACTTGGGACTCTTCCCATGCCATAGATCATATGGTGTCTTTTATACCTTCTTGGTTGGAACCATAATGAGTATGCTTGCTGCAAACTCAAATTTATATCTCAAAAAGACTGTGATATAGAGTAGTCAGACTCATCATAGATCAAAACCATATCAAGTAAAGTTCGATCCCTCCCCTCAAACACACTATTGTGTTGTTGTGTGTAAGGTGGAGTGAATTGTAAGACAATCCTACAATTCTATAGGTGGTCCAAAAACTCTTGACTCATATGCTCACTTCCTCCATCAGAGCGAAGTGATTTAATGGTCTCTCTAAGCTGATTATTTACATCCTTTTGAAAGACTTCAAACCTTTCAAAAACTTCATGTTTATGTTTCAGCAAGTAAACATAACAATATCTACTATAACCATCGGTTATTGTAATGACGTAAGAGTCACCATTTCTAGACATTGTTCTAAAGGGCCACATACATCGGTATGCATTAGTACTAAAAGATCATAGCTCTTTCACATAAATCGGAGAAATGAGCCTTTGTCATCCTTTCACATAAACATTACTCATATACTTCAAATGACTCAAAGTCAGTTGATTCTAAAAATCCCTTAGAATGGAGTTTTGAAATTCCTTGTGTATATGACCAAGACGACAATGTCATAGATAGGTTTTATTCAAGTCTTGCTTGAATTGTTTGGCGATACAGGTATACACATAATTTATCAATTGAAATCACACAATGTTTATCAATTTCAAATATACCATCATGTGGATAGGCATTAAGATAGAAATACTATCCTTAGAAACTAAAAAACCAAAGTGCGTAAATGCAAGTTCAAAGCCAGCATCTTTCAAACTATATTGCTCACAATACTATGAACGTAATGACATTGATCCAACAAAACAATAAGACCACTTGGAAGAGTAAGCTCATAGTGACCAATGGCTTTAACCGAAGCTTGATTCCCATTGCCCACTCGCAAATCCAGTGTGCCTTTCTTCAGTCTATTACTTCTTCTCATTCCCTTTATATTGTTACAGGTGTAAAGGCTACAACCGGTTAACAAAGATCCAGGAATCACTAGAAGAAGTATATAACTGTACATGAAATATACCTGAGTATGCTAGTCTTACTAGCATTGCATTTTCTCAGCTCAGATTGGTGGATAGGACAACTTCCTTATCCAATTGTCAACCTTTCCAGAATGAAAACATTCGGCATCTTTTATTGGGCTTTCCTTGTTGGAAGGTGGAATAATTTTCCTTGCAAATGATTTATCATTTCCTTCCACAAAGTGTTCGTTTTATTCTTTTTTTCACCCTTTAATCCTACTTCTCTTACTCAGCGAACAACTTTCGATAAGCATTTTGCTGAGCAGCAGTAGTTGCACAAACAAGAGGATTGGATAAGGGTTCTAATTTTGTTCAACTTCCATTTATGATTGAGAACAGTTCTTAGATTGCAGTGCCAGTCTAAGAAGTTGAACATTGAGTGTATCCTTCTTCAACAAAGAAGGAAGTGTGTTTTGGTTTACGTTTTGATTAGTTGACATCTACAACAGATATAAGATTCAATTTAGTATTTTCGCTATTGAGCTTTAATAAATTAACTACCCAAGTTTTTTTATAATTTTAAAAACAATTAATTTACGAAAGCCTAAGATCCACATAGAGGTTTCATAGCCACATCTGTTGATCAGCTAGCAGTTATGGAGTCTATTGGTAGGTAGCTGGTACCAATTGCATTACAAGTGCAACTCTTAGATCTTTATGAGACCTAGAGATATATGTAGTCCAACAAACCACTATTATCTACTGTCATGTTTGTCTCATCCTTGCCTCAAACTCAGGTCTCACCGTGAATGTGATTAAGTCGTCCAATTTGGAAACAGTAGAAATTCACGCTAGTCTCACTAGATCGAAAAATTCACCTCGTGGCTATAATTCAGCCTAGTCTCACTAGATCAGAAAAATAACGAGGAGTGTTTGCAAGCTCATTGGATGGCATGACTTAAATTTGACGGGTATTTTAAAAAAAAAATTGTCAACGAATAATGCATGCACACAAGATTCGCTACATTATTAGTTAAAAAAATATTTTAACCAATTATATATGTCGATTTTGTTTGTGCGTCTAATTTGTTATTTAATTTATAGAATATAAAAATAACAAATACACAAACGTGTATCGTTTTAAAACAATTTTAAAAGATGTCACCCATATATATTATTTGAGTTTTAAAATCATCAATTTTAAACTCGTTAGAGTTTAACTTTTAAAATCATCAATTTTAATCTTTAAACTCGTTACGTGTTTTATTCAACATTTTCATCAAAAACATTTAGCATATACTATAATCAACAATTATATATATAAATGCGAAAAATAAAACACAATCATGCATCACACACATACATAGCCTAGCTCAAAATCCTATGCTTGATCTCATGAGCCGACATGAGATCAAGAGGTCAAACTAAGGACAATACCATAGCTCCCACTTGATTCAAGAACCAAGTAAAGCTTATGTCAAACGCCATCGTTGCTAACTTGATCCATTCGCCATCTTCTAAGCTAAAACCTCGTGTCGTATCTTTATCTTCAATCTTTAATCTTTAATCTTCATCTTGTTACATTTATTTAAAATTGAAAAATACAACTAATCTAATACTTTTACAATTTAAAATAAACTAAATTACAAAAATATGAAATTGAAAATAAATACAATACAACTTTGGCTTCTATGGCCTCCAAATAAATCAAATAACCAACATGGCTTAAAACTGCCATGATCAACAATCACAACATACAATCACACAAACCAAACACATAGGTCGGGGCATCATGGGCTATATATGCAAACTACATTTTTAATAACTACATTATTAAAACTTACATATGGCTTGTCTATGGTTACAATGCATGGGTATAACCATGGAATAAAACAATCAACAATTATAACAATATTCAAGCCATAACAACAAAATCTACAATTTAAAATAGTGATATTCTTTCAATCATATTTGTGCGTCATGAGGTTAAGTCTAGATCAACCGAGTTGACTTTAAAAACCAAAAATGTTTTTGACTTTCACCAATAAACCACAAAGCTAGATCTAAAGAATAATCACACGACACTTAAAATGGTGTAAAAGCGGCTCTGATACCACTGATGGGAAATCGTGTGTACTTTTAAACTTTTAAACGCAGCTGAACGATAAAATAAACATCCTTTTATTTTAATAAAACTTACAATTAAACATTCACACGATTAACGGTTCTCAACAAGATCCAATTACACCACTAATAATTATCAAGTAAATAATTCACAAAGTAGAGTTCAGATGTACCTCTAGCGAGTGATGCAAGAATGGTAGAAACAACTGTCCACGTCAAGGTTGAAACAAATATTCAAAGTGTATGAATATCTCTATGATTGATCCACACAGCACATCAAACAACACCAACCAGATGCTAGTCCGTTTATAACCCAAAAGTAATAAAGTGTATTACTTGAACAAAGAATGGAATCAAATAAATCTTTGATCCAACTTGTTCCGTACAGAAAACTCAAAAAGAAACAAACAACCCTTTGTTTGTCTTGTGGCCGTTTTTAGTCAATGGGCAAAAGAGTGATGAACCTTTTATTCCTTCCTGATTCTGACGTACAATTACTCAAAAATATGAATACCAATTTGTTTACTCCTGTTAAATTGTGATGCCTTTTTTTCAATTAGGGTGTTAACCCTCTTGATTTAATAAAACCTTAGTTTTATATATATGTGGTGAAAACCACAGAATGCAAAAGCTAGACCAAAAACAATTCGTAAAAACTCTTTGTATTTTTGTTCTTGTGCCATACGTAAACCAAGAGGTGAAAATTCTATTTTATGGTTATTGTTTTCGGTAGCCCTAACCTAGGATCAACAATCCTTAATTTGTATTTAGGTTGATGATAATTGTCGATGGATCAAACAAGAATGATTAAGCCCATGATATTTTTTTTTCTTTATTATTTTCAAACTAAAATAAGTCCATTTAATATTTGACGATTCAACGGGCCATTGAGTATTCTATATTTAATTAAATCATATTTAATTAAACTAAACTTTTCGAACTATAGGTTATAATTATATATCAACAATACATAATAGAAAGCGTCTAAATGCTAAAGTGTGTGACCCCATATGCCTGTATATAAGCGGTAGTATAGATTTGTGTTATGACATGCACACTAAATCAACAGTTTCTTAGACCTTAGTACAAGTTTCAGTCAAGTTATGTGCATTGCAACATGTATACTGTCAAATGGGTCATCTAATTAGTTTATATTATAAAGTAATAAAAGAACTATTAGTAGTATGATAGTATAGTTCTTGCAATTGTACATAGAACACTAACCGTTTAAAATAACTCAAAGTGTTTCATGTCGGTCCATCTCAACTCTTCATACATCTGACACATTTGAAACACTTCAATAATCCGATATTTTAACCCAATCCTCTTATTCAACAGTTTGTTGTTTTTGTTGGTAGATTGTGGCCTGCAAGTAATTAGAAAATTTGAGAGACATCCTAACATGAAAAATACTTGTAAATAATTTTACATCATATATAATGAATCGTGACATGAGTGAATCCCCTAGTGTGATACAAAACAAAAACAACAAGAGGCTGTAAATTTCTAGCTATTATACAAAAATACGAACCACACAGTTCAAAAAGTTTTTTGGAAGCCTAAAAAACACAAATACAATAATATGTAAAGGCTTACACCTAAAAATATGATTTGATTCTCACACATATATGAGATGTTCATTACTAACAATGTAAACACTGTTTAAACTTTTTATATAAGTACAGTAAAAAAAACTTACCAGTCAATCTCTTTTAGGTAGTCTCCTACATTAATAATCAATCATGAATCGCCTGCGTATTTCATTTCACAATCACAATGACATTATCAAGAAAATGTGTGAGAGAGAAAAACAAGAGAGAGAAAGGGAGTGGGTTAGGAAAGGCACGGCCAGTGCACGTACGGATAGAGTACGAGGGAGGTACAAAGGCAACTATGAGAGCTACAGCAGCAGGTGGTTAAACCGAAACCGATTAACGTTGTACATGTTCTACAATTTTCCGGATGACTCGAAAGTGGTTGATTTTTGGAAGATCTTCAAGCAATTTGGGATGGTGAGGGATGTTTATGTTCCTGGAAAACGGCTCCACAATGGGCAAAAATTCGCTTTCGTTCGTTTTGCTGATGTTAGTGATAGTCACAAATTATTGGCGTCACTTGAATCTGTAGTGACCCGAACTTTTCCATGTTTACATATATTAAATGAAAACTATATTTACATGATTAAATATTTCCAACATGTTAAGCAATCAAACTTGTTAAGACTTGATTATTTGAAATGAGTTTCATGTAGACAATTGACCACCCAAATTGACCGGCGATTCACTAACGTTAAAACTTGTAAAAAGTATATGATGATATATATATATATATATATATATATATATATATATATATATATATATATATATATATATATATATATATATATATATATATATATATATATATATGGATATATATATATATATAGTTAACATGATATTATAATAAGTAAGTATCTCATTAGGTATATTAACAATGAGTTATATACATAAAAATGAGACTACTAAGTTAAGAAACTCGAAACGATATATATAACGATTATCGTTATAACAACGTCTTACTAAATACATAGGTATCATATTAAGATATTGTTACACTATATTTAACATGATAAAATGATAATTATATATATCATTAAGTATGTTAACAATGAACTACATATGTAAAACAAGACTACTAACTTAAGGATTTCGAAACAATATATATATGTAACGATTATCGTTGTAATAGTATTTTAACATATATATATATATGATGTTAAGATATATTCATACACTATGTTATCATGATAATATGATAATTTAACATCTCATTAGATATAATAAACAATGGGTTAACTACATCAAATGAGATCGTTAACTTAAAGGTTTCAAAACAACACTTACATGTAACGACTAACGATGACTTAACGACTCAGTTAAAATGTATATACATGTAGTATTTTAAGATGTATTCATACACTTTTAAAAGACTTCAAGACACATATCAAAGTACTTCTACTTATCAAAAATGCTTACAATTACATTCTCGTTCATTTTCATCAACAATTCTACTCGTATGCACTCGTATTCATACTCTTACAATACCCAGCTTCTAGATGTATTTACTATTGGTATATACACACTTAATCATTCACTCTTAGCAGCCATCATAGAGTCAACAACATCTGGGGATTTATCATTTAACTTCTTATAACAAATATCTAACTAAATAACAAAAACTAAAAACTCCTTTATGGACTTTAAAAAAAAACGCCATATTATATACATATATGCATGCATTTCAAGTCTAATTCACAAGATCATTAGTTCCATTCTCTTTCTCTCTAAACACACTCAAGAAAACTCAAATATCCAGCAAACTAATCTTCATCCTCATCAAAAACTACTTCAAGAATCAAGCTATAATCATCATAGGAAGAACACTTCAACAACACTTTCAAGGTTACTAGATTACTTCCAAGCTTTCAAATCCATTCCAAGTAATCATCCAAAATCAAGAAACCTTTATTATTTACAGTAGGGTATCTTTCTTATTCAAGGTAATACTCATATTCAAACTTTGATTCAATTTCTATAACTATAAACTATCTTAATTCGAGTAAAAATCTTACTTGAACTTCTTTTCGTGTCATGATTCTACTTCAAGAACTTTCAAGCCATCCAAGATCCTTTGAAGCTAGATCATTTCTTGTCACTTTCAGTAGGTTTACCTACTATAATTTAGGTAGTAATGATGTTCATAACATCATTCGATTCATATATATATAACTATCTTATTCGGAGATTTAAACTTTTAATCACTAGAACATAGTTTAGTTAATTCTAAACTTGTTCGCAAACAAAGTTAATCCTTCTAACTTAACTTTTAAAATCAACTAAACACATGTTCTATATCTATATGATATGCTAACATAATGATTTAAAACCTGGAAACACGAAGAACACCGTAAAACCGGACATACGCAGTCGTAGTGAAACCGGGGGCTGTTTTGGGTTAGATAATTAAAAACTATGATAAACTTTGATTTAAAAGTTGTTCTTCTGGGAAAATTATTTTTCTTATGAACATGAAACTATATCCAAAAATCATGGTTAAACTCAAAGTGGAAGTATGTTTTTCAAAATAGTCATCAAGACGTCGTTCTTTCGACTGAAATGACTACCTCTACAAAAACGACTAGTAACCTGTATTTCCGACTATAAACCTATACTTTTACTGTTTAGTTTCATAAAGTACAGTTCGATATGAAACCATAGCAATTTGATTCACTCAAAACGGATTTAAAACGAAGAAGTTATGGGTAAAACAAAATTGGAAAATTTTACTTGTTGTAGCTACGTAAATTTTATAACAAATCCATACTAACCATAACTTAACTAACTTATATTGTATTATACATGTCTTGATAGACCATAGACATGTATACAATGTTTTGACATATCATATCGACGTCATCTATATATATTATTTGGAACAACCATAGACACTCTATATGCGGTAATGATCGAGTTAGCTATACAGGGTTGAGGTTGATTCCAAAATAATATATGTACTTTGAGCTGTGATCGAGTCTGAGACTTGTATACACTGGGTCGTGGATTGATTCGAGATAATATATATTAATTTATTTCTGTACTACTAACTGTGGACAATTAATTGTGGACTACTAACGTTGGACTGTCAACTTAACAAACTTAAATCGATTAAAACGTAATAAAATATGGTATGAATATATTCCAATCGTACTTTAATATATATGTATATATTTGTTATAGGTTCGTGAATCGACCAGTGGCCAAGTGTTATTTTTCGACGAAGTAATAATCTGTGAAAGTGAGTTATAGTCCCACTTTTAAAATCTAATATTTTTAGGATGAGAATATATGCAGTTTTTAAATGTTTTACAAAATAGACATAAGTACATGAAACTACATTCTATGGTTGAATTATTAAACCGAATATGACCCTTTTTAGTCTGGTAATCTAAGAATTAGGGAACAGACACCCTAATTGATGCGAATCCTAAAGATAGATCTATCGGGCCCAACGAGCCCCATCCATGTCGCGGATGCTTTAGTACTTCGAATTTATCATGTCCGAAGGATGTCCTGGAATGATGGGGATATTCTATATGCATCTTGTTAAGGTCGGTTACCAGGTGTTCACCATATGAATAATTTTTATCTCTATGCAGTTTGCGAAATGTCTGATATGAGATGTGTATTTATGAGAAATGAAAAGGAAATCTTATGGTCTATTATTACGATTGATAAATATATAGGTTAAACCTATAACTCACCAATATTTTTGTTGACGTTTTAAGCATGTTTATTCTTAGGTAATTGTTAAGAGCTTCCGCTGTTGCATACTAAATTAAGGACAAGATTTGGAGTCCATGCTTGTTTAATATTGTTTAAAAACTGCATTCGAGAGTTTACTTTGTTGTAACATATTAATTATTGTAAACCATTATGTAATGGTCGTGTGTAAGCGTGATATTTTAGATTATCATTACTTGATAATCTACGTTATAATTATTAAACCTTTATCGATAGAATAAAGGTTATGGTTTGTTTTAAAAACGAATGCATTCTTTAAAAAAAATGTCTCATATAGATGTCAAAACCTCGCAACGAAACCAATAAATATGAAACGTTTATAATCGATATGAACGGGACAATTTAGTTGGTATCTGAGCGTTGGTCTTAGAGAACCAGAAAATTGTATTAGTGTGTCTTATCGAGTTTGTTAGGATGCATTAGTGAGTCTGGACTTCGACCGTGTTTTCTTTAAAAACGATTGCTTAACATTTTTGTTGGAAACTATATATTGTTAACATGTAAATATTATGTGATATATTAATCTCTTAACGTGTTTGATATTGTGTGATAGATATCTATCTTTAGTACAAATTCCATCGACTCACCTAATAATAATGAAGAGTCGAATGTATTTTGGGATGATTCACAAATTCCCGAAGAGGAACCGGAAGAAGAAGAACCGGAAGAAGAGGAATCGGAAGAAGAGGAACCGGAAGAAGAATAGGTTCCGGAGGAAAAAATATTAATAACTACAGAAAATGGTTAAATTAAAGAAAATTCTCAACCAATGGAACAAAGCTAAAAATGGTCAATGGTGTTTCCGCCGAGGAAGTAAAATATTGGGAAAATTACCAATTTTCTGATGAATCGGATCCCGATGAGGATTCCGTTGATGTTATAGAAATTACCTCAACCCAATTTGAAAAATCAAAAGAAAACAATAAGGGAAAAGGCATCAAAATAGAGAAACCTAATTCCAACCCCGATGAACTTTATGTTAACATGAAATATCCCGATGGGAAATACCGTCAACACCCGTATTTCTTAAGTTTTAACTATAACCCGGGGACATCTAAGCCACTAGGTTTATCTAAACCATTTGTGAAAATGACGGCTCGTATTAGAGGAGCATCATATATCCCTAAGAAATTAGCAAAACGAACCAAGTCCGAGGAGGAAGAAACAAGTGAGTCGGAATAAAGAGTTGTAATCATGTTGTGTAATATATGTATTATAGTATGCTTGTACTTTTTGTTATATGTAAAAATTGCTTCTATTGCTTGTTAATTATCTCTTACGAATCTAATCTTCGTCTATTTTACAGTATAAAAACACAAAATGGATGTTAAGGATCGACGACCAAATATTTTAGAAGACCTACCAGGGGATATGATTGATGAAATCTTGTCCAGAGTCGGTCATAATTCATCGGCACAATTATTTATGGCGAAATTAGTGTCTTGAACATTTGAAAAACGTTCAAGGCATGCCTTAGTTTATAAAAGGCTTTACTTTGAGAGATGAGGTATATCACATTGGGGAGACCTTAAGTTACGTCGTGTTTTCTTTAAGGCATTAAGTGAGGGGAACCCAAATGCAATTTTACGCTACGGGTTGAGAGCCTATTTTGACTCCACATATCCCAACATAGGACTTTGTTTTTTAGAAAGAGCTTCCAACATGCAACTTAAAGAAGTATGTTATGCTTACGGGTTAGTGATGTTCGCTTCTCACCAAATTGAGAAAAAGAATATCGGATTGCAACTGTTAAACAAAACATTCCCACAAGTGACGAATTCAGTAGTTGGAGTGAGAGACAAGGTTTTTAGATTGTTACGGGGCTGTTGGGCATTACATAACCCTCATCCTTTTGACGACGTTACAACATGCTGTCTTGCCAACGACCACAACAGTTATTTTCCACAAGACCAAGGATGGGAAATAATACTAGTAAAACCCAAATGCATGACTTGTTTCTGGACCTACGAATTACGTGTCTTTATTACCTTGGCTGAACGACTTGCGCTTAACTAGAATTGACTTCACAACTGCCTTGTATCAAAGTTATTGTGTGCTATATTTCATGCTATATGTAAAATAACTGTATTGTAAGTTTGTAAAATATTGTATAAAAGTTTGAACGCGAAATATTATTGTAATCAGTTTTTCATATAGAATTGTAGTAGTTGAATTGTATATTAGCTACTAAGTATGAACTTAATGGGTAGGTACTACCCGAATGAAAAATTATAAAACGCTAATATGAAGAAAAAGCTTTTATAAATAAGTTCATATTATGCTACGAAATACTATTGACTACTCTTAATATTCTATATGATTAACTTAATTCTTTTGGCTATTTTTGAAGGAAATGGCACCGACTACTCGTCAGAACTTGAATTTGAGAGAGGAAGATTTCCGTGCATTCCTTGCTGCAAATATAGCCGCAGTACAAGCTGCGATGCAAAATAACAATAACTCTGAATCCAGCAATGGAACAAATTCCACAAGAAATCGTGTAGGATGCTCCTACAAGGAATTCACTGCCTGCAAACCTCTGGAATTTGATGGAACCGAAGGACCAATCAGATTAAAACGGTGGACCGAGAAGGTCGAATCGGTGTTTGCCATAAGTAAATGTACTGAAGAAGACAAGGTAAAGTACGCTACGCATACCTTCACAGGTACTGCGTTAACATGGTGGAATACCTATCTCGAGCAGGTGAGACAAGATGCTGCTTACGCACTACCGTGGTCAGCATTCAAGCACTTGATGAATGAGCAGTACCGTCCCAGAAACGAGGTCAATAAGCTCAAGGTAGAGCTTAGAGAATTACGAACGCAAGGTTTCGATATCACCACGTACGAACGACGATTCACAGAGTTGTGCCTATTGTGTCCAAGAGCGTTCGAAGATGAAGAAGAGAAGATCGATGCATTTGTAAAAGGGTTACCAGAAAGGATTCAAGAAGATGTGAGTTCACACGAGCCTGCCTCCATATAAAAGGCAAGTCGAATGGCTCACAAACTCATAAATTAGAATGAGGGGAGGATTAAGGAACAGACGGCCGAAGAGGCCAACACAAAACAAGTAAAGAGAAAGTGGGAAGAAACAGTGACAAGGGTCAAAATTTCAACAATCAACATAACAATCACAACTAAAATCGCACCAATTTTCGCAACAACAGACGCAACAACAACCATCCCAACAACAATAACCACTACAACCACCATCCCATCCCAACAATAATAATAATACAACAACCATTTCAATAACAACAAATAGCAGAGACAGCCATGTATAAGGTGTGAAGAGTACCATACGAATGTGTTTTGCACAACATTTTGCACCAAGTGTAATAGAAAAGGTCATGGTGCGGCGAAGTGTGAGGTCTACGGACTGACGAATGATAGAGTTAAAAGAACAAATAATGTCGCCGTAGTTTGTTTTGGATGTGGAAAACCGGGCCACATTAATAGAAAATGCCTGAATCAGGGGAATACTAATGGGCAGGGCCGCGGAAGAGTTTTCAATATTAATGCGGCAGAAGCGCAAGAAGACCCGGAGCTTGTTACGGGTACATTTCTTATTGACAATAAATCTGCTTATGTTTTATTTGATTCGGGTGCGGATAGAAGCTATATGAGTAGAGATTTTTGTGCTAAATTAAGTTGTCCATTGACGCCTTTGGATAATAAATTTTTACTCGAATTAGCTGACGGTAAATTAATTTCAGCAGATAATATATGTCGAAATCGAGAAATTAAACTGGTTAGCGAAATGTTTAAGATTGATTTGATACGAGTAGAGTTAGGGAGTTTTGATGTGATAATTGGCATTGACTGGTTGAAAGAGATGAAAGTAGAAATTATTTGTTACAAAAATGCGATACGCATTATGCGCGAGAAGAGAAAACCTTTAATGGTGTACGGAGAAAAGAGCAACGCGAAGTTAAATCTTATTAGTAACCTAAGGGTACAAAAGCTAATAAGAAAAGGTTACTATGCCGTTCTAGCACACATGGAAGAAGTCAAACCCGAAGAAAAGAACATCAATGATGTTCCTGTCGCAAAAGAATTTCCCGATGTATTTCCGAAAGAATTACCGGGACTACCTCCACACCGATCTGTTGAATTTCAAATAGATCTCATACCAGGATCTGTACCAATAGCTCGTGCTCCATACAGACTCGCACCCAGCGAAATGAAGGAACTCCAAAGCCAATTACAAGAACTTTTAGAGCGTGGTTTCATACGACCAAGCACATCACCATGGGTATAACGACTCTCATTTTTCCATTCTATATTTCTCATTTTTCCATTCTATACTTTTCCTTATTAAATGCCCAATAAAATAATTAAACTTAATAATTAAACTTTAATCGATAAAGGTTAAGCGTTAAGAATTATAAAATACGATAATAGACTTTGTACAAGTTAATAAAAATAATAAGTTAATAAACTTTTGTGAGTAAATATATAACTAAAAAGACTTGTGTAATTAAAATAAATAAACTTGGATAATTAAGGGTTTATTAAGCTAAATTAAAGTACAAGGACTAAAGTGAAAATGTAAACCCTAACCCACAATAACCCTAGCCGATTTTTAGAGAGTAAAATTACCCTCATACTCCTCTAATTTTCGGCCAAATCAACAACCCTTAACCCCTTTTCCAAGATAACTTGTTCCCTAAGTAATTCCTTATAAAAACCTAATTCTAGAATAATCCTAACACTCCTATAAATAGGGACCTAGGCTAAACTATTCCATGTACCAAATCATAAACAAATTCCTCACTCAAATCTCTCTCTCTCTCCCTCTGTAGATTTTGGCCAAAACCGAAATCCACCACCACCCATCGAAATCCTCAAGGGTTTCCTAGTGATCTTTGAGTTGTTCTTCGTGTTCTTCGCGTTCTTCGTGTTCTTCAAGGATCTTCAAGGGTTTCTTCAAGATTTTCAAAACTTTGATCTTCAATCTTCAAAGTGTTCATTTTATCTTTGTTAATCTTCTTGGATCTTCAAAGGTATAATATAAAACCCTAAACTATTTTTATAATTCTTTGATCTTTGTTTTAATCTATATTCGTATAAATTCATAAACATATAAACATAAGAACAAACCTAGATCTATACATGTAAAAAAAATAAATCTATACATATACATATACATGTCGACTAAAAAACAAAAGGAAAGAAACTTTGATCTTTAAAAACCCTAGATACAATTAGGAGATTTGTTAGTGGTTAATTAAGGAAACAAAATAACTATATATACATATACATATATATCGACACATATACATATATACATGTAAAAAATAAATTTTTATATACATATATACATATACACGACATTATATACATATACATACTAAAACCCTAAACCCTAATTTAAATTATACTACTTTAATCAAAACCCTAGTTTTATTAAAAACTTAATTAATTATTAAACCCTAATTCATTAAACCTAACCCTAATTAATTAATACCACTTTAATTATTAAACTCTAATCATTACCTAATCATTACTACATTAAATAAAACCCTAATTTACTAAACCCTAAATTATGAAACCCTAGGACATTAATTACTAAATCCTAATTATTTATTACTACTCTAAATAACTAACTCTAATTAATGAAACCCTAATACTACTTATACTACTAATTAACATGTATACACTAATACTATTACTAGCACCTATAACCTACTACTTATATTATAACACTTAAGAACATTTTAGGATATGTATTAGAGATGTATAGATCTTCGAACTTTCTTGACGAATGGTTCCTACGAGACTCTAGGCAGAGGGTTTGGATTTCCGATTCAAAGGGTCCTATGGCTCAAGCCCCTAGATCTGAAATGGCCATTCGAAGAGAAAGGGGTGATTGGAAGCTTATCTAATACGACAAGTGTCCTAAAATAGAAAACACTCTTTAAGTAGAAACTTTCTAAGTATAGAAATTTACTAAAATAGGGAACCTACTAAAAATAGGAACCTTTCTAAAAATTGGAAACTTTCTAAAAATGAAAACTTTCTAAAAATAGAAACTTTCTAGGAATAAAAACTTAGTGAAACAAACTATACATAAACACGTACTTAAACTCAAACATGGGCAAAACACTTAACTACTCTTAAATGTCAATAGGTTGACTTTCCTGCTCACTCGTTCAACACTCTATTCTGAGGAATAACTCCCTCTCTACTTACTAAGGTGAATTCATAGCCCCTCTTTACTGCTAGCAAACTTACTTACTTTACTTGGGGTGAGACACATGCTGTTTTACTTTTTACACTTTAGACACGATTACCAAACTGTTAAACTTTGCTATACCCGGCTATGTCCGACTAAGTCCCTACAGTGATATTTTTAATTGCTGCTGCATACTTAATTATTGGGGGTAGGCCTATCGGGATTAACGTCCCAGATACATTTGACTAAGTCTTTGTATTACTTGATAATGAAACTTAAACCGATAAGGACAGACACAACTTGTCATGGGGCAAACTTAAACGTTTAGTCTAAATACCACGCTTTGGCATAACTCTAGATCCTGCAGGAGATCAACTTTACAAACTAAATCTTGTGGTCTAAAACAACGGTCAAACTTTTGTTAAACCTATGAACTTCACTCAACCTTTTTGGTTGACACTTTAGCATGTTTTGTCTCAGGTGCTGTTTGATTCAAGCTTACTTATCTACTGCTTATGTGATGCTACTGTAGTGACCTGAACTTTTCCATGTTTATATATATTAATTGAGATTGATATTTACATGATTAAATGTTTCCAACATGTTAAGCAATCAAACTTGTTAAGACTTGATTAATTGAAATATGTTTCATATAGACAATTGACCACCCAAGTTGACCGGTGATTCACGAACGTTAAAACTTGTAAAAACTATATGATGAAATATATATGGATATATATATAGTTAACATGATACTATGATAAGTAAACATATCATTAAGTATATTAACAATGAACTACATATGTAAAAACAAGACTACTAACTTAATGATTTTTAAACGAGACATATATGTAACGATTATCGTTGTAAAGACATTTAATGTATATATATCATATTAAGAGATATTAATACATGATAATATCATGATAATATAATAATTTAAAATCTCATTTGATATTATAAACATTGGGTTAACAACATTTAACAAGATCGTTAACCTAAAGGTTTCAAAACAACACTTACATGTAACGACTAACGATGACTTAACGACTCAGTTAAAATGTATATACATGTAGTGTTTTAATATGTTTTTATACACTTTTGAAAGACTTCAATACACTTATCAAAATACTTATACTTAACAAAAATGCTTACAATTACATCCTCGTTCAGTTTCATCAACAATTCTACTCGTATGCACCCGTATTCGTACTTGTACAATACACAGCTTTTAGATGTATGTACTATTGGTATATACACTCCAATAATTAGCTCTTAGCATCCCATTTGAGTCACCTAACATATGTGGGAACCATCATTTGGCAACTAGCATGAAATATCTCATAAAATTACAAAAATATGAGTAATCATTCATGACTTATTTACATGAAAACAAAATTACATATCCTTTATATCTAATCCATACACCAACGACCAAAAACACCTACAAACACTTTCATTCTTCAATTTTCTTCATCTAATTGATCTCTCTCAAGTTCTATCTTCAAGTTCTAAGTGTTCTTCATATATTCTACAAGTTTTAGTTACATAAAATCAAGAATACTTTCAAGTTTGCTAGCTCACTTCCAATCTTTTAAGGTGATCATCCAACCTCAAGAAATCTTTGTTTCTTACAGTAGGTTATCATTCTAATACAGGGTGATAATAATATTCAAACTTTGGTTCAATTTCTATAAATATAACAATCTTATTTCAAGTGATGATCTTACTTGAACTTGCTTTCGTGTCATGATTCTGCTTCAAGAACTTCGAGCCATCCAAGGATCCGTTGAAGCTAGATCCATTTTTCTCTTTTCTAGTAGGTTTATCCAAGGAACTTAAGGTAGTAATTATGTTCATAACATCATTCGATTCATATATATAAAGTTATCTTATTCGAAGGTTTAAACTTGTAATCACTAGAACATAGTTTAGTTAATTCCAAACTTGTTCGCAAATAAAAGTTAATCCTTCTAACTTGACTTTTAAAATAAACTAAACACATGTTCTATATCTGTATGATATGCTAACTTAATGATTTAAAACCTGGAAACACGAAAAACACCGTAAAACCGGATTTACTCCGTCGTAGTAACACCGCGGGCTGTTTTGGGTTAGTTAATTAAAAACTATGATAAACTTTGATTTAAAAGTTTTTATTCTGGGAAAATGATTTTTATTATGAACATGAAACTATATCCAAAAATTATGGTTAAACTCAAAGTGGAAGAATGTTTTCTAAAATGGTCATCTAGACGTCGTTCTTTCGACTGAAATGACTACCTTTACAAAAATGACTTGTAACTTATTTTTCCGACTATAAACCTATACTTTTTATGTTTAGATTCATAAAATAGAGTTCAATATGAAACCATAGCAATTTGATTCACTCAAAACGGATTTAAAATGAAGAAGTTATGGGTAAAACAAGATTGGATAATTTTTCTCATTTTAGCTACGTGAAAATTGGTAACAAATCTATTCCAACCATAACTTAATCAACTTGTATTGTATATTATGTAATCTTGAGATACCATAGACACGTATACAATGTTTCGACCTATCATGTCGACACATCTATATATATTTCGGAACAACCATAGACACTCTATATGTGAATGTTGGAGTTAGCTATACAGGGTTGAGGTTGATTCCAAAATATATATAGTTTGAGTTGTGATCAATACTGAGATACGTATACACTGGGTCGTGGATTGATTCAAGATAATATTTATCGATTTATTTCTGTACATCTAACTGTGGACAACTAGTTGTAGGTTACTAACGAGGACAGCTGACTTAATAAACTTAAAACATCAAAATATATTAAAAGTGTTGTAAATATATTTTGAACATACTTTGATATATATGTATATATTGTTATAGGTTCGTGAATCAACCAGTGGCCAAGTCTTACTTCCCGACGAAGTAAAAATCTGTGAAAGTGAGTTATAGTCTCACTTTTAAAATCTAATATTTTTGGGATGAGAATACATGCAGGTTTTATAAATGATTTACAAAATAGACACAAGTACGTGAAACTACATTCTATAGTTGAATTATCGAAATCGAATATGCCCCTTTTTATTAAGTCTGGTAATCTAAGAATTAGGGAACAGACACCCTAATTGACGCGAATCCTAAAGATAGATCTATTGGGCCTAACAAACCCCATCCAAAGTACCGGATGCTTTAGTACTTCGAAATTTATATCATATCCGAAGGGTGTCCCGGAATGATGGGGATATTCTTATATATGCATCTTGTTAATGTCGGTTACCAGGTGTTCACCATATGAATGATTTTTATCTCTATGTATGGGATGTGTATTGAAATATGAAATCTTGTGGTCTATTATTATGATTTGATATATATAGGTTAAACCTATAACTCACCAACACTTTTGTTGACGTTTTAAGCATGTTTATTCTCAGGTGATTATTTAGAGCTTCCGCTGTCGCATACTTAAATAAGGATGAGATTTGGAGTCCATGCTTGTATGATATTGTGTAAAAACTGCATTCCAGAAACTTATTTTGTTGTAACATATTTGTATTGTAAACCATTATGTAATGGTCGTGTATAAACAGGATATTTTAGATTATCATTATTTGATAATCTACGTAAAGCTTTTTAAACCTTTATTGATGAAATAAAGGTTATGGTTTGTTTTAAAATGAATGCAGTCTTTGAAAAACGTCTCATATAGAGGTCAAAACTGAAATGTCCCGTTCTTATTGATTAAAAACGTTCCATATTAATTGATTTCGTTGCGAGGTTTTGACCTCTATATGAGACGTTTTTCAAAGACTGCATTCATTTTTAAACAAACCATAACCTTTATTTCATCAATAAAGGTTTAAAAAGCTTTACGTAGATTATCAAATAATGATAATCTAAAATATCCTGTTTACACACGACCATTACATAATGGTTTACAATACAAATATGTTACAACAAAATAAGTTTCTTGAATGCAGTTTTTACACAATATCATACAAGCATGGACTCCAAATCTTGTCCTTATTTAAGTATGCGACAGCGGAAGCTCTTAATAATCACCTGAGAATAAACATGCTTAAAACGTCAACAAAAATGTTGGTGAGTTATAGGTTTAACCTATATATATCAAATCGTAACAATAGACCACAAGATTTCATATTTCAATACACATCCCATACATAGAGATAAAAATCATTCATATGGTGAACACCTGGTAACCGACAATAACAAGATGCATATATAAAAATATCCCCATCATTCCGGGACACCCTTCGGATATGATATAAATTTCGAAGTACTAAAGCATCCGGTACTTTGGATGGGGTTTGTTAGGCCCAATAGATCTATCTTTAGGATTCGCGTCAATTAGGGTGTCTGTTCCCTAATTCTTAGATTACCAGACTTAATAAAAAGGGGCATATTCGATTTTGATAATTCAACCATAGAATGTAGTTTCACGTACTTGTGTCTATTTTGTAAATCATTTATAAAACCTGCATGTATTCTCATCCCAAAAATATTAGATTTTAAAAGTGGGACTATAACTCACTTTCACAGATTTTTACTTCGTCGGGAAGTAAGATTTGGCCACTGTTGATTCACGAACCTATAACAATATATACATATATATTAAAGTATGTTCAAAATATATTTACAACACTTTTAATATATTTTGATGTTTTAAGTTTATTAAGTCAGCTGTCCTCGTTAGTAACCTATAACTAGTTGTCCACAGTTAGATGTACAGAAATAAATCGATAAATATTATCTTGAATCAATCCACGACCCAGGGTATACGTATCTCAGTATTGATCACAACTCAAACTATATATATTTTGGAATCAACCTCAACCCTGTATAGCTAACTCCAACATTCACATATAGAGTGTCTATGGTTGTTCCGAAATATATATAGATGTGTCGACATGATAGGTCGAAACATTGTATACGTGTCTATGGTATCTCAAGATTACATAATATATAATACAAGTTGATTAAGTTATGGTTGGAATAGATTTGTTACCAATTTTCACGTAGCTAAAATGAGAAAAATTATCCAATCTTGTTTTACCCATAACTTCTTCATTTTAAATCCGTTTTGAGTGAATCAAATTAATATGGTTTCATATTGAACTCTATTTTATGAATCTAAACAGAAAAAGTATAGGTTTATAGCCGGAAAAATAAGTTACAAGTCGTTTTTGTAAAGGTAGTCATTTCAGTCGAAAGAACGACGTCTAGATGACCATTTTAGAAAACATACTTCCACTTTGAGTTTAACCATAATTTTTGGATATAGTTTCATGTTCATAATAAAAATAATTTTCTCAGAATAACAACTTTTAAATCAAAGTTTATCATAGTTTTTAATTAACTAACCCAAAACAGCCCGCGGTGTTACTACGACGGCGTAAATCCGGTTTTACGGTGTTTTTCGTGTTTCCAGGTTTTAAATCATTAAGTTAGCATATCATATAGATATAGAACATGTGTTTAGTTGATTTTAAAAGTCAAGTTAGAAGGATTAACTTTTGTTTGCGAACAAGTTTAGAATTAACTAAACTATGTTCTAGTGATTACAAGTTTAAACCTTCGAATAAGATAGCTTTATATGTATGAATCGAATGATGTTATGAACATCATTACTACCTTAAGTTCCTTGGATAAACCTACTGGAAAAGAGAAAAATGGATCTAGCTTCAATGGATCCTTGGATGGCTCGAAGTTCTTGAAGCAGAATCATGACACGAAAACAAGTTCAAGTAAGATCATCACTTGAAATAAGATTGTTATAGTTATAGAAATTGAACCAAAGTTTGAATATGATTATTACCTTGTATTAGAATGATAACCTACTGTAAGAAACAAAGATTTCTTGAGGTTGGATGATCACCTTACAAGATTGGAAGTGAGCTAGCAAACTTGAAAGTATTCTTGATTTTATGAAACTAGAACTTTTGGAATTTATGAAGAACACTTAGAACTTGAAGATAGAACTTGAGAGAGATCAATTAGATGAAGAAAATTGAAGAATGAAAGTGTTTGTAGGTGTTTTTGGTCGTTGGTGTATGGATTAGATATAAAGGATATGTAATTTTGTTTTCATGTAAATAAGTCATGAATGATTACTCATATTTTTGTAATTTTATGAGATATTTCATGCTAGTTGCCAAATGATGGTTCCCACATGTGTTAGGTGACTCACATGGGCTGCTAAGAGCTGATCATTGGAGTGTATATACCAATAGTACATACATCTAAAAGCTGTGTATTGTACGAGTACGAATAAGGGTGCATACGAGTAGAATTGTTGATGAAACTGAACGAGGATGTAATTGTAAGCATTTTTGTTAAGTAGAAGTATTTTGATAAGTGTATTGAAGTCTTTCAAAAGTGTATAAATACATATTAAAACACTACATGTATATACATTTTAACTGAGTCGTTAAGTCATCGTTAGTCGTTACATGTAAGTGTTGTTTTGAAACCTTTAGGTTAACGATCTTGTTAAATGTTGTTAACCCAATGTTTATAATATCAAATGAGATTTTAAATTATTATATTATCATGATATTATCATGTATGAATATCTCTTAATATGATATATATACATTAAATGTCTTTACAACGATAATCGTTACATATATGTCTCGTTCAAAAATCATTAAGTTAGTAGTCTTGTTTTTACATATGTAGTTCATTGTTAATATACTTTATGATATGTTTTCTTATCATAGTATCATGTTAACTATATATATATATCCATATATATGTCATCATATAGTTTTTACAAGTTTTAACGTTCGTGAATCACCGATCAACTTGGGTGGTCAATTGTCTATATGAAACATATTTCAATTAATCAAGTCTTAACAAGTTTGATAGCTTAACATGTTGGAAACATTTAATCATGTAAATATCAATCTCAATTAATATATATAAACATGGAAAAGTTCGGGTCACTACAGTACCTACTCGTTAAATAAATTTCGTCCCGAAATTTTAAGCTGTTGAAGGTGTTGACGAATCTTCTGGAAATAGATGCGAGTATTTCTTCTTCATCTGATCTTCACGCTCCCAGGTGAACTCGGGTCCTCTACGAGCATTCCATCGAACCTTAACAATTGGTATCTTGTTTTGCTTAAGTCTTTTAACCTCACGATCCATTATTTCGACGGGTTCTTCGATGAATTGAAGTTTTTCGTTGATTTGGATTTCATCTAACGGAATAGTGAGATCTTCTTTAGCAAAACATTTCTTCAAATTCGAGACGTGGAAAGTGTTATGTACAGCCGCGAGTTGTTGAGGTAACTCTAGTCGGTAAGCTACTGGTCCGACACGATCAATAATCTTGAATGGTCCAATATACCTTGGATTTAATTTCCCTCGTTTACCAAATCGAACAACGCCTTTCCAAGGTGCAACTTTAAGCATGACCATCTCTCCAATTTCAAATTCTATATCTTTTCTTTTAATGTCAGCGTAGCTCTTTTGTCGACTTTGGGCGGTTTTCAACCGTTGTTGAATTTGGATGATCTTCTCGGTAGTTTCTTGTATAATCTCCGGACCCGTAATCTGTCTATCCCCCACTTCACTCCAACAAATCGGAGACCTGCACTTTCTACCATAAAGTGCTTCAAACGGCGCCATCTCAATGCTTGAATGGTAGCTGTTGTTGTAGGAAAATTCTGCTAACGGTAGATGTCGATCCCAACTGTTTCCGAAATCAATAACACATGCTCGTAGCATGTCTTCAAGCGTTTGTATCGTCCTTTCACTCTGCCCATCAGTTTGTGGATGATAGGCAGTACTCATGTCTAGACGAGTTCCTAATGCTTGCTGTAATGTCTGCCAGAATCTTGAAATAAATCTGCCATCCCTATCAGAGATAATAGAGATTGGTATTCCATGTCTGGAGACGACTTCCTTCAAATACAGTCGTGCTAACTTCTCCATCTTGTCATCTTCTCTTATTGGTAGGAAGTGTGCTGATTTGGTGAGACGATCAACTATTACCCAAATAGTATCAAAACCACTTGCAGTCCTTGGCAATTTAGTGATGAAATCCATGGTAATGTTTTCCCATTTCCATTCCGGGATTTCGGGTTGTTGAAGTAGACCTGATGGTTTCTGATGCTCAGCTTTGACCTTAGAACACGTCAAACATTCTCCTACGTATTTAGCAACATCGGCTTTCATACCCGGCCACCAAAAATGTTTCTTGAGATCCTTGTACATCTTCCCCGTTCCAGGATGTATTGAGTATCTGGTTTTATGAGCTTCTCTAAGTACCATTTCTCTCATATCTCCAAATTTTGGTACCCAAATCCTTTCAGCCCTATACCGGGTTCCGTCTTCCCGAATATTAAGATGCTTCTCCGATCCTTTGGGTATTTCATCCTTTAAATTTCCCTCTTTTAAAACTCCTTGTTGCGCCTCCTTTATTTGAGTAGTAATGTTATTATGAATCATTATATTCATAGATTTTACTCGAATGGGTTCTCTGTCCTTCCTGCTCAAGGCATCGGCTACCACATTTGCCTTCCCCGGGTGGTAACGAATCTCAAAGTCGTAATCATTCAATAATTCAATCCACCTACGCTGCCTCATATTCAGTTGTTTCTGATTAAATATGTGTTGAAGACTTTTGTGGTCGGTATATATAATACTTTTGACCCCATATAAGTAGTGCCTCCAAGTCTTTAATGCAAAAACAACCGCGCCTAATTCCAAATCATGCGTCGTATAATTTTGTTCGTGAATCTTCAATTGTCTAGACGCATAAGCAATCACCTTCGTTCGTTGCATTAATACACAACCGAGACCTTGCTTTGATGCATCACAATAAATCACAAAATTATCATTCCCTTCAGGCAATGACAATATAGGTGCCGTAGTTAGCTTTTTCTTCAATAACTGAAACGCTTTCTCTTGTTCATCATTCCATTCAAATTTCTTCCCTTTATGCGTTAATGCAGTCAAGGGTTTTGCTATTCTGGAAAAGTCTTGGATGAACCTTCTGTAGTAACCAGCTAGTCCTAAAAACTGGCGTATGTGTTTCGGAGTTTTCGGGGTTTCCCACTTTTCAACAGTTTCTATCTTTGCCGGATCCACCTTAATACCTTCTTTGTTCACTATGTGACCGAGGAATTGAACTTCTTCCAACCAAAATGCACACTTTGAAAACTTAGCGTACAATTCTTCCTTCCTCAATACTTCTAACACCTTTCTCAAATGTTCACCGTGTTCTTGGTCATTCTTTGAGTAAATAAGTATGTCATCAATGAAAACAATGACAAACTTGTCAAGGTATGGTCCACACACTCGGTTCATAAGGTCCATGAACACAGCTGGTGCATTAGTTAAACCAAACGGCATGACCATAAACTCGTAATGACCGTAACGTGTTCTGAAAGCAGTCTTTGGAATATCATCTTCTTTCACCCGCATTTGATGATACCCGGAACGTAAGTCAATCTTTGAATAAACAGACGAGCCTTGTAGTTGATCAAATAAGTCGTCGATTCTCGGTAGTGGGTAGCGGTTCTTGATGGTAAGTTTGTTCAACTCTCGGTAGTCGATACACAACCTGAATGTACCATCTTTCTTCTTGACAAACAAAACAGGAGCTCCCCACGGTGATGTGCTTGGTCGAATGAAACCACGCTCTAAAAGTTCTTGTAATTGGCTTTGCAGTTCTTTCATCTCGCTGGGTGCGAGTCTGTAAGGAGCACGAGCTATTGGTGCAGCTCCTGGTACAAGATCTATTTGAAATTCAACGGATCGATGTGGGGGTAATCCCGGTAATTCTTTCGGAAATACATCGGGAAATTCTTTTGCAATGGGAACATCATTGATGCTCTTTTCTTCAGTTTGTACTTTCTCGACGTGTGCTAGAACAGCATAGCAACCTTTTCTTATTAGTTTTTGTGCCTTCAAATTACTAATAAGATGTAGCTTCGTGTTGCCCTTTTCTCCGTACACCATTAAGGGTTTTCCTTTTTCTCGTATAATGCGAATTGCATTTTTGTAACAAACGATCTCCGCTTTCACTTCTTTCAACCAGTCCATACCGATTATCACATCAAAACTCCCTAACTCTACTGGTATCAAATCAATCTTAAATGTTTCGCTAACCAGTTTAATTTCTCGATTCCGACATATATTATCTGCTGAAATTAATTTACCATTTGCTAATTCGAGTAAAAATTTACTATCCAAAGGCGTCAATGGACAACTTAATTTAGCACAAAAATCTCTACTCATATAGCTTCTATCCGCACCCGAATCAAATAAAACGTAAGCAGATTTATTGTCAATAAGAAACGTACCCGTAACAAGCTCCGGGTCTTCCTGTGCCTCTACCGCATTAATATTGAAAACTCTTCCACGGCCTTGTCCATTCGTGTTCTCCTGGTTCGGGCAATTTCTAATAATGTGGCCTGGTTTTCCACATTTATAACAAACTACATTGGCATAACTTGCTCCGACACTACTTGCTCCGCCATTACTCGTTCCGACACCATTTGTTCCTTTCGTTCTATTAACCCCTGGTCCGTAGACCTCACACTTCGCCGCGCTATGACCATTTCTTTTACACTTGTTGCAAAATTTGGTGCAGAACCCCGAGTGATTCTTTTCACACCTTTGGCATAGTTGCTTCTGATTGTTGTTGTTGTTGCGGTTATTATTGTTGTTGGGATGATTGTTGTAGTTGCTGTTGTTGTTGTTGTTGTTGTTGTTGTTGGGCCGTTTGTTGTAGTTGCGATTGATGTTGCGATTGTTGGGATAATTGTTGCGATTATTGTTGTAATTGCTGTTGTTGTTGTATTGGTGATTCTTATCACCGTTTTCCTCCCACTTTCTTTTGACTTGCTTCACATTGGCCTCTTCAGCAGTCTGTTCTTTAATTCTTTCTTCAATCTGGTTCACTAGTTTGTGAGCCATTCTACATGCCTGTTGTATGGAGGCGGGCTCGTGTGAACTTATATCTTCTTGGATTCTTTCCGGTAATCCTTTCACAAACGCGTCGATCTTCTCTTCCTCATCTTCGAATGCTCCCGGACACAATAGGCACAATTCTGTGAATCGTCTTTCGTACGTGGTAATATCAAATCCTTGGGTTCGTAACCCTCTAAGTTCTGTCTTGAGCTTATTGACCTCGGTTCTGGGACGGTACTTCTCGTTCATCAAGTGCTTGAATGCTGACCACGGTAGTGCGTACGCATCAACTTGTCCCACTTGCTCTAGATAGGTATTCCACCATGTTAACGCAGAACCTGTGAAGGTATGCGTAGCATACTTCACTTTGTCCTCTTCAGTACACTTACTTATGGCAAACACCGATTCAACCTTCTCGGTCCACCGTTTCAATCCGATCGGTCCTTCGGTTCCATCAAATTCCAAAGGTTTGCAGGCAGTGAATTCTTTGTAGGTGCATCCTACACGATTTCCTGTACTGCTAGATCCAAGGTTATTGTTGGTATGTAGCGCAGCCTGTACTGCGGCTATGTTTGAAGCTAGAAAAGTACGGAATTCCTCTTCATTCATATTCACGGTGTGTCGAGTAGTCGGTGCCATTTCCTTCAAAATAGTTAAATGGAACAAGTTAATCATACAGAATATTAAGAGTAGTTAATAGTATTTCGTAGCATAATATGAACTCATTTATAAAAGTTTTTTCTTCATATTAGCGTTTTATAAGTTTAAATTCGGGTAGTACCTACCCGTTAAGTTCATACTTAGTAGCTAATATACAATTCAACTACTACAATTCTATATGAAAAACTGATTATAATAATATTTCGCGTTCAAACTTTTATACAATATTTTACAAACTTACAATACCGCTTATTTTACATAAAGCATGAAATATAGCACACAATAACTTTGATACAAGATAGTTGTGAAGATAATTCTAGCTAATACACAAGTCGTTCAGCAAAGGCAATAAAGACACGTAATTCATACGTCCAGAAACAAGTCATGCATTCTGGTTTTACTAGGACTACTTCCCATCCTTGGTCTTGTGCAACATAACCGTTATGGTCGTTGATAAGACAGCGTGTTGTAACGTCATCAAAGGGACGAGGGTTACGTAATGTCCAACAGTCCCGTAACAATCTAAAAACCTCATTTCTTACCCCAATTACCGACTCCGTCACTTGTGGAAACGTTTTGTTTAATAGTTGTAGCCCGATGTTCTTGTTCTCACTTTGGTGAGAAGCGAACATTACTAATCCGTAAGCATAACATGCTTCTTTATGTTGCATGTTAGCCGCTTTTTCTAAATCACGAAGTCCAATATTCGGATATATTGAGTCAAAATAATTTCTTAACCCGTTGCGTAAAATAGCATTTGGGTTCCCCGCAATATATGCGTCAAAGTAAACACATCGTAACTTATGGGTTTCCCAATGTGATATCCCCCATCTTTCAAACGAAAGTCTCTTATAAACCAAGACATTCTTGGAACGTTCTTCGAATGTCTTACAAACTGATCTCGCCTTAAATAGTTGTGCCGAAGAATTCTGGCCGACTCTAGACAAGATTTCATCAATCATGTCTCCGGGTAGGTCTCTTAAAATATTGGGTTGTCTATCCATTTTGTGTTTTTAAACTGTAAAATAGACAAGAGTTAGATTCATAAAAAAAAATACTTATTAATACAAGCAATTTTTACATATATCATAAAGCATAAGAACACTATATTCCATATATTACACCACACGAATACAACTATCTTATTCCGACTCGCTCGTTTCTTCTTCTTCGGTTTTGGTTCGTTTTGCCAAGTTTCTAGGGATATATGATGTTCCCCTAATACGAGCCGTCGTTGTCCACATTGGTTTAGAAAAACCTGGTGGTTTAGAGGTTCCCGGGTCATTGTTACAACTTAAGGACTTCGGAGGTTGACGATACATATAAAGTTCATCGGGGTTGGAATTAGATTTCTCTATTTTTATGCCCTTTCCCTTATTATTTTCTTTTGCCTTTTTAAATTCAGTTGGGGTAATTTCTATAACATCATCGGAATTCTCGTCGGAATCCGATTCATCGGAGAATTGGTAATCCTCCCAATATTTTGCTTCCTTGGCGGAAACACCATTGACCATAATTAACTTTGGTCGGTTGGTTGAGGATTTTCTTTTACTTAACCGTTTTATTATTTCCCCCACCGGTTCTATTTCTTCATCCGGTTCCGATTCTTCTTCCGGTTCCGATTCTTCTTCCGGTTCCGACTCTTCTTCCGGTTCCTCTTCGGGAACTTGTGAATCAGTCCACAAATCATTCCAATTTACATTTGACTCTTCATTATTATTAGGTGAGTCAATGGGACTTGTTCTAGAGGTAGACATCTATCACATAATATCAAACACGTTAAGAGATTAATATATCACATAATATTCATATGTTAAAAATATATAGTTTCCAACAAAAATGTTAAGCAATCATTTTTAAAGAAAACACGGTCGAAGTCCAGACTCACTAATGCATCCTAACAAACTCGATAAGACACACTAATGCAAATTTTCTGGTTCTCTAAGACCAACGCTCGGATACCAACTGAAATGTCCCGTTCTTATTGATTAAAAATGTTCCATATTAATTGATTTCGTTGCGAGGTTTTGACCTCTATATGAGACGTTTTTCAAAGACTGCATTCATTTTTAAACAAACCATAACCTTTATTTCATCAATAAAGGTTTAAAAAGCTTTACGTAGATTATCAAATAATGATAATCTAAAATATCCTGTTTACACACGACCATTACATAATGGTTTACAATACAAATATGTTACAACAAAATAAGTTTCTTGAATGCAGTTTTTACACAATATCATACAAGCATGGACTCCAAATCTTGTCCTTATTTAAGTATGCGACAGCGGAAGCTCTTAATAATCACCTGAGAATAAACATGCTTAAAACGTCAACAAAAATGTTGGTGAGTTATAGGTTTAACCTATATATATCAAATCATAATAATAGACCACAAGATTTCATATTTCAATACACATCCCATACATAGAGATAAAAATCATTCATATGGTGAACACCTGGTAACCGACATTAACAAGATGCATATATAAGAATATCCCCATCATTCCGGGACACCCTTCGGATATGATATAAATTTCGAAGTACTAAAGCATCCGGTACTTTGGATGGGGTTTGTTAAGCCCAATAGATCTATCTTTAGGATTCGCGTCAATTAGGGTGTCTGTTCCCTAATTCTTAGATTACCAGACTTAATAACAAGGGGCATATTCGATTTCGATAATTCAACCATAGAATGTAGTTTCACGTACTTGTGTCTATTTTGTAAATCATTTATAAAACCTACATGTATTCTCATCCCAAAAATATTAGATTTTAAAAGTGGGACTATAACTCACTTTCACAGATTTTTACTTCGTCGGGAAGTAAGACTTGGCCACTGGTTGATTCACGAACCTATAACAATATATACATATATATCAAAGTATGTTCAAAATATATTTACAACACTTTTAATATATTTTGATGTTTTAAGTTTATTAAGTCAGCTGTCCTCGTTAGTAACCTACAACTAGTTGTCCACAGTTAGATGTACATAAATAAATCGATAAATATTATCTTGAATCAATCCACGACCCAGTGTATACGTATCTCAGTATTGATCACAACTCAAACTAAATATATTTTGGAATCAACCTCAACCCTGTATAGCTAACTCCAACATTCACATATAGAGTGTCTATGGTTGTTCCGAAATATATATAGATGTGTCGACATGATAGGTCGAAACATTGTATACGTGTCTATGGTATCTCAAGATTACATAATATACAATACAAGTTGATTAAGTTATGGTTGGAATAGATTTGTTACCAATTTTCACGTAGCTAAAATGAGAAAAATTATCCAATCTTGTTTTACCCATAACTTCTTCATTTTAAATCCGTTTTGAGTGAATCAAATTGCTATGGTTTCATATTGAACTCTATTTTATGAATCTAAACAGAAAAAGTATAGGTTTATAGTCGGAAAAATAAGTTACAAGTCGTTTTTGTAAAGGTAGTCATTTCAGTCGAAAGAACGACGTCTAGATGATGATTTTAGAAAACATACTTCCACTTTGAGTTTAACCATAATTTTTGGATATAGTTTCATGTTCATAATAAAAATAATTTTCTCAGAATAACAACTTTTAAATCAAAGTTTATCATAGTTTTTAATTAACTAACCCAAAACAGCCCGCAGTGTTACTACGACGGCGTAAATCCGGTTTTACGGTGTTTTTCGTGTTTCCAGGTTTTAAATCATTAAGTTAGCATATCATATAGATATAGAACATGTGTTTAGTTGATTTTAAAAGTCAAGTTAGAAGGATTAACTTTTGTTTGCGAACAAGTTTAGAATTAACTAAACTATGTTCTAGTGATTACAAGTTTAAACCTTCGAATAAGATAGCTTTATATGTATGAATCGAATGATGTTATGAACATCATTACTACCTTAAGTTCCTTGGATAAACCTACTGGAAAAGAGAAAAATGGATCTAGCTTCAATGGATCCTTGGATGGCTCGAAGTTCTTGAAGCAGAATCATGACACGAAAACAAGTTCAAGTAAGATCATCACTTAAAATAAGATTGTTATAGTTATAGAAATTAAACCAAAGTTTGAATATGATTATTACCTTGTATTAGAATGATAACCTACTGTAAGAAACAAAGATTTCTTGAGGTTGGATGATCACCTTACAAGATTGGAAGTGAGCTAGCAAACTTGAAAGTATTCTTGATTTTATGAAACTAGAACTTTTGGAATTTATGAAGAACACTTAGAACTTGAAGATAGAACTTGAGAGAGTTCAATTAGATGAAGAAAATTGAAGAATGAAAGTGTTTGTAGGTGTTTTTGGTCGTTGGTGTATGGATTAGATATAAAGGATATGTAATTTTGTTTTCATGTAAATAAGTCATGAATGATTACTCATATTTTTGTAATCTTATGAGATATTTCATGCTAGTTGCCAAATGATGGTTCCCACATGTGTTAGGTGACTCACATGGGCTGCTAAGAGCTGATCATTGGAGTGTATATACCAATAGTACATACATCTAAAAGCTGTGTATTGTACGAGTACGAATACGGGTGCATACGAGTAGAATTGTTGATGAAACTGAACGAGAATGTAATTGTAAGCATTTTTGTTAAGTAGAAGTATTTTGATAAGTGTATTGAAGTCTTTCAAAAGTGTATAAATACATATTAAAACACTACATGTATATACATTTTAACTGAGTCGTTAAGTCATCGTTAGTCGTTACATGTAAGTGTTGTTTTGAAACCTTTAGGTTAACGATCTTGTTAAATGTTGTTAACCCAATGTTTATAATAACAAAAGAGATTTTAAATTATTATATTATCATGATATTATGATGTACGAATATCTCTTAATATGATATATATATACATTAAATGTCGTTATAACGATAAACGTTACATATATGTCTCGTTTCAAAATCATTACGTTAGTAGTCTTGTTTTTACATATGTAGTTCATTGTTAATATAATTAATGATATGTTTACTTATCATAATATCATGTTAACTATATATATAACCATATATATGTCATCATATAGTTTTTTTACAAGTTTTAACGTTCGTGAATCACCGGTCAACTTGGGTGGTCAATTGTCTATATGAAACCTATTTCAATTAATCAAGTCTTAACAAGTTTGATTGCTTAACATGTTGGAAACATTTAATCATGTAAACATCAATCTCAATTAATATATATAAACATGGAAAAGTTCGGGTCACTACAAAAACCTCGCAACGAAATCAATTAATATGGAACGTTTTTAATCAATAAGAACGAGACATTTCAGTTGGTATCCGAGCGTTGGTCTTAGAGAACCAGAATTTTGCATTAGTGTGTCTTATCGAGTTTGTTAGGATGCATTAGTGAGTCTGGACTTCGACCGTGTTTACTTGAAAAATGATTGCTTAACAAATTTTGTTGGAAACTATATATTTTTAACATGTGAATACTATGTGATATATTAATCTCTTAACGCGTTTGATATTATGTGATAGATGTCTACCTCTAGAACAAGTCCCATTGACTCACTTAATAATAATGAAGAGTCAAATGTAAATTGGAATGATTCGTGGACTGATTCACAAGTTCCCGAAGAGGAACCGGAAGAAGAGTCGGAACCGGAAGAAGAATCGGAACCGGAAGAAGAATCGGAACCGGATGAAGAAATAGAATCGGTGGGGGAAATAATAAAATGGTTAAGTAAAAGAAAATCCTCAACCAACTGACCAAGGTTAATTATGGTCAATGGTGTTTCCGCCAAGGAAGCAAAATATTGGGAGGATTACCAATTCTCCGATGAATCGGATTCCGACGAGAATTCCGATGATGTTATAGAAATTATCCCAACTAAATTTAAAAAGGCAAAAGAAAATAATAAGGGAAAGGGCATAAAAATAGAGAAATCTAATTCCAACCCCGATGAACTTTATATGTATCGTCAACCCCCGAAGTCCTTAAGTTGTAACAATGACCCGGGAACCTCTAAACCACCAGGTTTTTATAAACCAATGTGGAAAACGACGGCTCGTATTAGGGGAACATCATATATCCCTAGAAACTTGGCAAAACGAACCAAAACCGAAGAAGAAGAAACAAGCGAGTCGGAATAAGATAGTTGTATTCGTGTGGTGTAATATATGTAATATAGTGTGCTTATGCTTTATGATATATGTAAAAATTGCTTGTATTAATAAGTATTTTTTTTTATGAATCTAACTCTTGTCTATTTTACAGTATAAAAACACAAAATGGATAGACAACCCAATATTTTAAGAGACCTACCCGGAGACATGATTGATGAAATCTTGTCTAGAGTCGGTCAGAATTCTTCGGCACAACTATTTAAGGCGAGATCAGTTTGTAAGACATTCGAAGAACGTTCCAAGAATGCCTTGGTTTATAAAAGGCTTTCGTTCGAAAGATGGGGGATATCACATTGGGAAATCCATAAGTTACGATGTGTTTACTTTGACGCATATATTGCGGGGAACCCAAATGCTATTTTACGCAACGGGTTAAGAAATTATTTTGACTCAATATATCCGAATATAGGACTTCATGATTTAGAAAAAGCGGCTAACATGCAACATAAAGAAGCATGTTATTCTTACGGGTTAGTAATGTTCGCTTCTCACCAAAGTGAGAACAAGAACATCGGGCTACAACTATTAAACAAAACGTTCCCACAAGTGACGGAGTCGGTAATTGGGGTAAGAAATGAGGTTTTTAGATTGTTACGGGACTGTTGGACATTATGTAACCCTCATCCCTTTGACGACGTTACAACACGCTGTCTTATCAACGGCCATAACAGTTATGTTCCACAAGACCAAGGATGGGAAGTAGTCCTAGTAAAACCAGAATGCATGACTTGTTTCTGGACGTATGAATTACGTGTCTTTATTGCCTTTGCTGAACGACATGTGTACTAGCTAGAATTATCTTCACAACTATCTTGTATCAAAGTTATTGTGTGCTATATTTCATGCTTTATGTAAAATAAGCGGTATTGTAAGTTTGTAAAAATATTGTATAAAAGTTTGAACGCAAAAATATTATTATAATCAGTTTTTCATATAGAATTGTAGTAGTTGAATTGTATATTAGCTACTAAGTATGAACTTAACGGGTAGGTACTACCCGAATTTAAACTTATAAAACGCTAATATGAAGAAAAAGCTTTTATAAATGAGTTCATATTATGCTACGAAATACTATTAACTACTCTTAATATTCTGTATGATTAACTTGTTCCATTTGACTATTTTGAAGGAAATGGCACCGACTACTCGACACACCGTGAATATGAATGAAGAGGAATTCCGTACTTTTCTAGCTTCAAACATAGCCGCAGTATAGGCTGCGCTATATACCAACAATAACCTTGGATCTAGCAGTACAGGAAATCGTGTAGGATGCACCTACAAAGAATTCACTGCCTGCAAACCTTTGGAATTTGATGGAACCGAAGGACCGATCGGATTGAAACGGTGGACCGAGAAGGTCGAATCGGTGTTTGCCATAAGTAAGTGTACTGAAGAGGACAAAGTGAAGTACGCTACGCATACCTTCACAGGTTCTGCGTTAACATGGTGGAATACCTATCTAGAGCAAGTGAGACAAGATGATGCGTACGCACTACCGTGGTCAGCATTCAAGCACTTGATGAACGAGAAGTACCGTCCCAGAACCGAGGTCAATAAGCTCAAGACAGAACTTAGAGGGTTACGAAACCAAGGATTTGATATTACCATGTACGAAATACGATTCACAGAATTGTGCCTATTGTGTCCGGGAGCATTCGAAGATGAGGAAGAGAAGATCGACGCGTTTGTGAAAGGATTACCGGAAAGAATCCAAGAAGATATAAGTTCACACGAGCCCGCCTCCATACAACAGGCATGTAGAATGGCTTACAAACTAGTGAACCAGATTGAAGAAAGAATTAAAGAACAGAGTGCCGAAGAGGCCAATGTGAAGCAAGTCAAAAGAAAGTGGGAGGAAAACGGTGATAAGAATCACCAATACAACAACAACAGCAATTACAACAATAATCGCAACAATTATCCCAACAATCGCAACATCAATTGCAACTACAACAAACGGCCCAACAACAACAACAACAACAACAATAACAACAACATCAACTACAACAATCATCCCAACAACAATAATAACCGCAACAACAACAACAATCAGAAGCAGCTATGCCAAAGGTGTGAAAAGTATCACTCGGGGTTCTGCACCAAATTTTGCAACAAGTGTAAATGAAATGGTCATAGCGCGGCGAAGTGTGAGGTCTACGGACCAGGGGTTAATAGAACGAAAGGAACAAATGGTGTCGGAACGAGTAATGGCGGAGCAAGTAGTGTCGGAGCAAGTTATGCCAATGTAGTTTGTTATAAATGTGGAAAACCGGGCCACATTATTAGAAATTTCCCGAACCAGGAGAACACGAATGGACAAGGCCGCAGAAGAGTTTTCAATATTAATGCGGCAGAGGCACAGGAAGACCGGAGCTTGTTACGGGTACGTTTCTTATTGACAATAAATCTGCTTACGTTTTATTTGATTCGGGTGCGGATAGAAGCTATACGAGTAGAGATTTTTGTGCTAAATTAAGTTGTCCATTGATGCCTTTGGATAGTAAATTTTTACTCGAATTAGCAAATGGTAAATTAATTTCAGCAGATAATATATGTCGGAATCGAGAAATTAAACTGGTTAGCGAAACATTTAAGATTGATTGGATACCAGTAGAGTTAGGGAGTTTTGATGTGATAATCGGTATGGACTAGTTGAAAGAAGTGAAAGCAGAGATCGTTTGTTAGAAAAATGCAATTCGCATTATACAAGAAAAAGGAAAACCCTTAATGGTGTACGGAGAAAAGGGCAACACGAAGCTACATCTTATTAGTAATTTGAAGGCACAAAAACTAATAAGAAAAGGTTGCTATGCTGTTCTAGCACACGTCGAGAAAGTACAAACTGAAGAAAAGAGCATCAATGATGTTCCCATTACAAAAGAATTTCCCGATGTATTTCCGAAAGAATTACCGGGATTACCCCCACATCGATCCGTTGAATTTCAAATAGATCTTGTACCAGGAGCTGCACCAATAGCTCGTGCTCCTTACAGACTCGCACCCAGCGAGATGAAAGAACTGCAAAACCAATTACAAGAACTTTTAGAGCGTGGTTTCATTCGACCAAGCACATCACCGTGGGGAGCTCCTGTTTTGTTTGTCAAGAAGAAAGATGGTACATTCAGGTTGTGTATCGACTACCGAGAGTTGAACAAACTTACCATCAAGAACCGCTACCCACTACCGAGAATCGACGAATTATTTGATCAACTACAAGGCTCGTCTGTTTATTCAAAGATTGACTTACCTTCCGGGTATCATCAAATGCGGGTGAAAGAAGATGATATTCCAAAGACTGCTTTCAGAACACGTTACGGTCATTACGAGTTTATGTTCATGCCGTTTGGTTTAACTAATGCACCAGCTGTGTTCATGGACCTTATGAACCGAGTGTGTGGACCATACCTTGACAAGTTTGTCATTGTTTTCATTGATGACATACTTATTTACTCAAAGAATGACCAAGAACACGGTGAACATTTGAGAAAGGTGTTAGAAGTATTGAGGAAGGAAGAATTGTACGCTAAGTTTTCAAAGTGTGCATTTTGGTTGGAAGAAGTTCAATTTCTCGGTCACATAGTGAACAACGAAGGTATTAAGGTGGATCCGGCAAAGATAGAAACTGTTGAAAAGTGGGAAACCCCGAAAACTCCGAAACACATACGCCAGTTTTTAGGACTAGCTGGTTACTACAGAAGGTTCATCCAAGACTTTTCCAGAATAGCAAAACCCTTGACTGCATTAACGCATAAAGGGAAGAAATTTGAATGGAATGATGAACAAGAGAAAGCGTTTCAGTTATTGAAGAAAAAGCTAACTATGGCACCTATATTGTCATTGCCTGAAGGGAATGATGATTTTGTGATTTATTGTAACGCATCAAAGCAAGGTCTCGGTTGTGTATTAATGCAACGAACGAAGGTGATTGCTTATGCGTCTAGACAATTGAAGATTCACGAACAAAATTATACGACGCATGATTTGGAATTAGGCGCGGTTGTTTTTGCACTAAAGACTTGGAGGCACTACTTATATGGGGTCAAAAGTATTATATATACCGACCACAAAAGTCTTCAACACATATTTAATCAGAAACAACTGAATATGAGGCAGCGTAGGTGGATTGAATTATTGAATGATTACGACTTTGAGATTCGTTACCACCCGGGGAAGGCAAATGTGGTAGCCGATGCCTTGAGCAGGAAGGACAGAGAACCCATTCGAGTAAAATCTATGAATATAATGATTCATAATAACCTTACTACTCAAATAAAGGAGGCGCAACAAGGAGTTTTAAAAGAGAGAAATTTAAAGGATGAAATACCCAAAGGATCGGAGAAGCATCTTAATATTCGGGAAGACGGAACCCGGTATAGGGCAGAAAGGATTTGGGTACCAAAATTTGGAGATATGAGAGAAATGGTACTTAGAGAAGCTCATAAAACCAGATACTCAATACATCCTGGAACGGGAAATATGTACAAGGATCTTAAGAAAGATTTTTGGTGGCCAGGTATGAAAGCCGATATTGCTAAATATGTTGGAGAATGTTTGACGTGTTCTAAGGTCAAACCTGAACTTCAGAAACCATCAGGTCTACTACAACAACCTGAAATCCCGGAATGGAAATGGGAAAACATTACCATGGATTTCATTACTAAATTTCCAAGGACTGCAAGTGGTTATGATACTATTTGGGTAATAGTTGATCGTCTCACCAAGTCAGCACACTTCCTGCCAATAAGAGAAGATGACAAGATGGAGAAGTTAGCACGACTGTATTTGAAGGAAGTAGTCTCCAGACATGGAATACCAATCTCTATTATCTCTGATAGGGATGGCAGATTTATTTCAAGATTCTGGCAGACATTACAGCAAGCATTAGGAACTCGTCTAGACATGAGTACTGCCTATCATCCACAAACTGATGGGCAGAGTGAAAGGACGATACAAACACTTGATGACATGCTACGAGCATGTGTTATTGATTTCGGAAACAGTTGGGATCGACATCTACCGTTAGCAGAATTTTCCTACAACAACAGCTACCATTCAAGCATTGAGATGGCGCCGTTTGAAGCACTTTATGGTAGAAAGTGCAGGTCTCCGATTTGTTGGAGTGAAGTGGGGGATAGACAGATTACGGGTCCGGAGATTATACAAGAAACTACCGAGAAGATCATCCAAATTCAACAACGGTTGAAAACTGCCCAAAGTCGACAAAAGAGCTACGCTGACATTAAAAGAAAAGATATAGAATTTGAAATTGGAGAGATGGTCATGCTTAAAGTTGCACCTTGGAAAGGCGTTGTTCGATTTGGTAAATGAGGGAAATTAAATCCAAGGTATATTGGACCATTCAAGATTATTGATCGTGTCGGACCAGTAGCTTACCGAATTGAGTTACCTCAACAACTCGCGGCTGTACATAACACTTTCTACGTCTTGAATTTGAAGAAATGTTTTGCTAAAGAAGATCTCTATTCCGTTAGATGAAATCCAAATCAACGAAAAACTTCAATTCATCGAAGAACCCATCGAAATAATGGATCGTGAGGTTAAAAGACTTAAGCAAAACAAGATACCAATTGTTAAGGTTCGATGGAATGCTCGTAGAGGACCCGAGTTCACCTGGGAGCGTGAAGATCATATGAAGAAGAAATACCCGCATCTATTTCCAGAAGATTCGTCAACACCTTCAACAGCTTAAAATTTCGGGACGAAATTTATTTAACGGGTAGGTACTGTAGTGACCCGAACTTTTCCATGTTTATATATATTAATTGAGATTGATATTTACATGATTAAATGTTTCCAACATGTTAAGCAATCAAACTTGTTAAGACTTGATTAATTGAAATATGTTTCATATAGACAATTGACCACCCAAGTTGACCGGTGATTCACGAACGTTAAAACTTGTAAAAACTATATGATGACATATATATGGATATATATATAGTTAACATGATACTATGATAAGTAAACATATCATTAAGTATATTAACAATGAACTACATATGTAAAAACAAGACTACTAACTTAATGATTTTTAAACGAGACATATATGTAACGATTATCGTTGTAAAGACATTTAATGTATATATATCATATTAAGAGATATTCATACATGATAATATCATGATAATATAATAATTTAAAATCTCATTTGATATTATAAACATTGGGTTAACAACATTTAACAAGATCGTTAACCTAAAGGTTTCAAAACAACACTTACATGTAACGACTAACGATGACTTAACGACTCAGTTAAAATGTATATACATGTAGTGTTTTAATATGTATTTATACACTTTTGAAAGACTTTAATACACTTATCAAAATACTTCTACTTAACAAAAATGCTTACAATTACATCCTCGTTCAGTTTCATCAACAATTCTACTCATATGCACCCGTATTCGTACTCGTACAATACACAGCTTTTAGATGTATGTACTATTGGTATATACACTCCAATGATCAGCTCTTAGCAGACCATGTGAGTCACCTAACACATGTGGGAACCATCATTTGGCAACTAGCATGAAATATCTCATAAAATTACAAAAATATGAGTAATCATTCATGACTTATTTACATGAAAACAAAATTACATATCCTTTATATCTAATCCATACACCAACGACCAAAAACACCTATAAACACTTTTATTCTTCAATTTTCTTCATCTAATTGATCTCTCTCAAGTTCTATCTTCATGTTCTAAGTGTTCTTCATATATTCTACAAGTTCTAGTTACATAAAATCAAGAATACTTTCAAGTTTGCTAGCTCACTTCCAATCTTGTAAGTTGATCATCCAACCTCAAGAAATCTTTGTTTCTTACAGTAGGTTATCATTCTAATACAAGGTAATAATTATATTCAAACTTTGGTTCAATTTCTATAACTATAACAATCTTATTTCAAGTGATGATCTTACTTGAACTTGTTTTCGTGTCATGATTCTGCTTCAAGAACTTCGAGCCATCCAAGGATCCATTGAAGCTAGGTCCATTTTTCTCTTTTCCAGTAGGTTTATCCAAGAAACTTAAGGTAGTAATGATATTCATAACATCATTCGATTCATATATATAAAGCTATCTTATTCGAAGGTTTAAACTTGTAATCACTAGAACATAGTTTAGTTAATTCTAAACTTGTTCGCAAATAAAAGTTAATCCTTCTAACTTGACTTTTAAAATAAACTAAACACATGTTCTATATCTATATGATATGCTAACTTAATGATTTAAAACCTAGAAACACGAAAAACACCGTAAAACCGGATTTACGCCGTCGTAGTAACACCGCGGGCTGTTTTGGGTTAGTTAATTAAAAACTATGATAAACTTTGATTTAAAAGTTGTTATTCTGGGAAAATGATTTTTATTATGAACATGAAACTATATCCAAAAATTATGGTTAAACTCAAAGTGGAAGTATGTTTTCTAAAATGGTTAAACTTATTTTTCCGAATATAAACCTATACTTTTTCTGTTTAGATTCATAAAATAGAGTTCAATATAAAACCATAGCAATTTGATTCACTCAAAACGGATTTAAAATGAAGAAGTTATGGGTAAAACAAGATTGGATAATTTTTCTCATTTTAGCTACGTGAAAATTGGTAACAAATCTATTCCAACCATAACTTAATCAACTTGTATTGTATGTTATGTAATCTTGAGATACCATAGACACGTATACAATGTTTCGACCTATCATGTCGACACATCTATATATATTTCGGAACAACCATAGACACTCTATATGTGAATGTTGGAGTTAGCTATACAGGGTTGAGGTTGATTCCAAAATATATATAGTTTGAGTTGTGATCAATACTGAGATACGTATACACTGGGTCGTGGATTGATTCAAGATAATATTTATCGATTTATTTCTGTACATCTAACTGTGGACAACTAGTTGTAGGTTACTAACGAGGACAGCTGACTTAATAAACTTAAAACATCAAAATATATTAAAAGTGTTGTAAATATATTTTGAAAAAACTTTGATATATATGTATATATTGTTATAGGTTCATGAATCAACCAGTGGCCAAGTCTTACTTCCCGACGAAGTAAAAATCTGTGAAAGTGAGTTATAGTCCCACTTTTAAAATCTAATATTTTTGGGATGAGAATACATGCAGGTTTTATAAATGATTTACAAAATAGACACAAGTACGTGAAACTACATTCTATGGTTGAATTATCGAAATCGAATATGCCCCTTTTTATTAAGTCTGGTAATCTAAGAATTAGGGAACAGACACCCTAATTGAGGCGAATCCTAAAGATATATCTATTGGGCCTAACAAACCCCATCCAAAGTACCGGATGCTTTAGTACTTCGAAATTTATATCATATCCGAAGGGTGTCCCGGAATGATGGGGATATTTTTATATATGCATCTTGTTAATGTCGGTTACCAGGTGTTCACCATATGAATGATTTTTATCTCTATGTATGGGATGTGTATTGAAATATGAAATCTTGTGGTCTATTATTATGATTTGATATATATAGGTTAAACCTATAACTCACCAACATTTTTGTTGACGTTTTAAGCATGTTTATTCTCAGGTGATTATTAAGAGCTTCCGCTGTCGCATACTTAAATAAGGACGAGATTTGGAGTCCATGCTTGTATGATATTGTGTAAAAACTGCATTCAAGAAACTTATTTTGTTGTAACATATTTGTATTGTAAACCATTATGTAATGGTCGTGTATAAACAGGATATTTTAGATTATCATTATTTGATAATCTACGTAAAGCTTTTTAAACCTTTATTGATGAAATAAAGGTTATGGTTTGTTTTAAAATGAATGCAGTCTTTGAAAAACGTCTCATATAGAGGTCAAAACCTCGCAACGAAATCAATTAATATGGAACGTTTTTAATCAATAAGAACGGGACATTTCAGCTACTTGGACATAGGATCAAGAGATTATCGCATATTTTACTATTGTATTTAAACATTTACTTATTCCTTTGTAACGACATTTCATTTTCCGCTGCGTACTCTCAATAAAGTTTGATTTTATCATTTAGTATTGTTCTCATTATTATAATATGTTGGTATAGTTTGATATTAAGTCACATTTCGCCCAGGCCCTAACTGGGGGTGTGATAGATTGGTATCAGAGCATAACCAGGCTGTTATAGAGAACCAGGATTGCATCTTTATGTGTGCCTTACTTGTTAGCTAGGGTGCCTTAGCAATCTAGGAAACTATAACCTTTCCTGCCTTAGACTTTAAAGCACTTAGGATTGCCCTATAATCTTAACATTTATGCTTTCCAAAACTTGACTAAAAGATTCTAATCAAAGTCTCTTTCCTAATGATAGGATGTCAAGCTCAAGCGTTAACAAGCCCGACAAGGCAACTCACAACCCTACTACCGAAGTAGGTGTTGGACACTCTGAAACATCAAGACCTGTTCGAAGTCCTTCTTACAGTCTCGCTTCACCAAACTATAGTCCAAATACTCTGCGAAATTTACAAAGGTCTCCTCAATATTATCCAACTCCGAGAATCGAAGATAAAGGAAAATGTCATGAAGAAGCCGGCCCATCAAGGAAGAGAGCCCGAACTCTTTCTTATAATGATGCTGCCAAGTATGAGGGTTTGCTTCGCCACATGGCGAGAGTGGAGGTCCGTATGGATGAGAAGGACCGCGAAATTAAGAAGTTGGTGGAGGAAAATGTTGAACTAAGAAAAGAATTAAGGCTCCTAAAGTACGAGGAAGAGCGCAACACTCGTTGGGGAAAGCAATCACTTGCTCAACTCCAGGAGGATGTTAACTTCCAAATGAAAATGGAGAGAAGCCGAGTCGACAAACAACTTGCCCTAAGGGAATACGACATCAATGCCGTTAACAGTCGTGTTACCAACCTTTATGACAATCTCGAATATCACTACGAAAAGCAAAAAGGGAAGAATGAGCGATATGATAAGTTTGTCCAAGAATCCCTCGACTCTCAAACCGAAAGGCTAGAGAAACTTGTGAAGGATAACATGGAAAAAGTGATGAAGCAGTTTGAGGACGAGAAGAAGAAATATGAAGATTATTTCAATCTTAATATTCTTTAGTTATGTTTCCTATTTTTCCATCTATGTAAAGGCTATGCCTTAAAACAATTTCTATTTCCGAATCGTGTATTAAGGCTTATTTAATGCCTCGTTCCTAAATAAAATAAAGTGTTTTATTTATATCATGTGATATTAATACTTTATCTTATTCCTACTTGTAATTGATCAACCCTATAATTTTTTAACTTATCCGATTTATGTTCACTTATGTAGCGACATCATGGTTCATCCAGCTGCAACTACTGTTAACAATATCGTCTTGACTACTGAGCAATTCCAACAACTACTCACTGCCGCACAAGGCAACAATCAAGCTAACAATGTTAATCCTTAACCGAAACCTTGTTCCTACAAGGATTTTTCAAACTGTCATCCTCCTGCATTTAAGGGAACTGAGGAAGCTGTCGAACTAGTCCGTTGGTTCGAGAAGATGGAATCTATTTTCCGTATTTGTAACTGTGGTGATGACGATCGAGTAAAGAGTGCCACTAGCTCATTGGGTGGTAATGCTTTAACTTGGTGGACTGCTCATGCCAAGTCCGTAGTAATTGATAATGCTAATGCAATTAAATGGGACGAACTCAAAAGCATGATGGTCAACAAATTTTACCCGAGGAGTCAAGTTCAGAAACTTAAAGCTGAGTTCTGGGAACTCAAGGTCAAGGGTACTGATATTGAGAACTACACCAATCGTTATTTGGAACTTTCTACTCTATGTCCTGAGATGTTTCCTACCGAAGCTAGAAGAATTGAGCGGTATATTGAAGGTCTTCCCGAGGATGTTCAAGGGAATGTTATAGCTACTGAGAAGGTTACTCTAGATACTGTGATTCTGATGGCACAAAATCTGATGTTGGCCAAGAGAAGAAGAGCGTCGGCCAATAAGCAGTTTGAAGCTAAGGGTAATGATGGTAAGAGGAAGTTTGAGCCATCTCAAGGTTCTGCTCAGAATGATAGTAAGAAGCCTGTGATGGTACAAGGTCGAATTATAAGGGTACTTATCCCTTCTGTATTTGTTGTGAGAGGCATCACCCGAGGAAGTGTACTGCGGTTTGTGCGTTGTGTAAGAAAGTGGGACACGTTGCTAAGATGTGTAAGACTCCTCCAAAGGATAAGGCTATTGTTCCAGCCAAAGCTCCTCCAACCTGCTATACTTGTGGAGAAAAGGGACACATTAGTCCTAATTGTCCTAAGAAGAAGGATAATCCCGTTACTATAGCTAATGCTATTGCTGCGAAGGGTCGTGCGTTTGTTATCACTGCTGCTGAGGCTCGGGATGAGGATGAGGTCTTCACGGGTACGTATCTTATCAATAATTGTTATGCAACTATTTTATTCGATACTGGTGCCGACCGAAGTTATGTGTCTAGTAATTTTTGTACCCTATTTACTGAAAAGCCTCAACCCTTAGAAACTAAACGATTAGTAGAAGTAGCCAATGGAAAGATTGTAACAACCCAACCCGATAACCGACCATAAACAGTCCCAAAAAAAAAAAATTAAAAGCTGCTGGACAGGGGAGTGCGCGGCCGCATCCACTGTAGTGCGCGACGCGCACAGAGCACTCCAGCTTCTGTCCGAACTGTTTTTAACACACAAAAAGATGGACCACTTCCCGACATTTTTAGACCGAACGCTTTTCACAACAAACTTATATATGTAAAACTAACACGAATCAAACATAAAAATGATGTTTTACAAGTGGGGCCCACACGACCCAAAATACAAGTTTAATACAAGTTTAGAGTTTCGACCACCAAAAAGTTTAAGTTCCAAACTACACAATGAGCATGGCGTTTGGGATTAAACTACCCAACTACCGGTCAAAATCCAAGAGCTACTAAAGCCAAAAGCGTCCCCTAGCATCAAGCGGGATCTCTAGTCCAATACGATGCCCTTACCCTTGTCCAAAACCGAACCTATAAAATGGTAAACAACGAGAGGGTAAGCAAAGCTTAGTGAATGCAATAATTATACGAATACATATATAATTATACCTACTTGCATACACTTACACAAACCACAAACAAGCTAGCAACACAATTAGCTTATTGTCACATTAACAAGCTATAATCTCCAATACCACAAGCTAGCAACAACCGCATAATAATATAACTCGAAATGATATAATATGCTTACAAAACAAGTAACCATGGTCGACCAATAGTACAAGGGAACGGCGCTTGCGAAAACGCCATCGGTGTTCATAACATCCATTAGGGCACTTAACACCTCGCACCACTAACCCCTAGGGTGGCACCTTAACACCTCGACACATCACCCCGAGTGACATCTTAACACCTCGATGCAACACTCATTATTTATCGGAGTGGTGTCTTAACACCTCGACACTACAATCCTAGGTGGCATCTTAACACCTCGATGCTACACCCGAGTGGCATCTTAACACTTCGATGCTACACCCTTCACGTGAAACGTGGTGTCTTAACACCTCGACACTACACCTTTCACGCTACAACAAATAGATACATTATATACATACGCATATAATTATTCCACTCACCTTAACAATTAGATGACGATTTCAACCTCCACAAGCTTCAAAGCAAAGTACCTAATATAATAAGTACTTGATCAACACACAAGCTAAGTGGACTCAATACTAACACTTACACATGAGCATTTAATGACTTAATGTATTAAATCGCCCATTTATACCAAAACCGCCCAATTAAAGTCAAGACCACCACTAATCACTTAAAAGCTAGTGACTAAGGTCCAACAACACCAACTAATACATAATTAGGGTTATTCATACCCATCTTTCCAAACTAGGTCAATTTATTACCCAAATAACCATTTTAAGACAACACACCCATTTCGGGTCATCCACTAACTAACCAACACCCATTTACTAAATAACTAGGTGTGTTAGCAATTAACTCACCAATTAGGGTTCATAAACATCATTTAATACTTTGAAACCCTAGACTAGTCACCAATTAGTATTCAAGACTCAATTTTACCCAAGAATACGCAAAAACACCAATAATGGGTTTTGTGTTCATCATTTACTCAAAGCCTAACCCTTACACTAAATCAAAGTAAGGAAAATAAAATTAGAACATACCACAACTACCACAACGAAGCTAGAGATAAGATGAACGACTTTAATGCTTGAACTTTAACCCAAAACAAGCTCCTTCCTCTTGGATTTAAGCTTTCTCTCTCAAAAATCACAATCTCTCTCTAGAATTAAAGTTAAAGTGATAAGGTTGTTGATAATGGAGTAATGGTGCTCCACAAACTGACCTATCTGTCTTTAACCCGTCCATAAGTGAATTTACCAAAATGCCCATCAAAATATCTGATTTAAAAAGCTAGAACCCGGCTACAGTAAGGATGCGCGGCGCGCTCCCTTTAGTGTGTGCGGCGCGCACTAGGCTCAGCTCACTCAGTGACTTCTGTTTAACTGCACAACATCACCCACACTCTATGTAACATATTTACACTGCTGTACAAACCGATTAGGGTCTCACAACTCTCCCCCACTTAGATTGGATCACGTCCTCGTGATCCGCACCAAATACTTGAAGTTAAGCACTCTACCTTGAACATTTCCGTCTCCAATGCGGAATTACACTTGTAGCAATCACTCATCCGGGTTCTCACTTCGTACACTAACGCATCATAATACAACAACCGTACTTCACACTTCCATTCGATCAAAATTCTCACCACTCACTCGGAAATACACCGCGAAAACATCATAATATATCTTTCCAAAAGCCATAGCACTCCATCATTTCACGATATCGGGTAACCAACCCACGAGACCCAATAACTACAACCGTTTGCTCTTACGCCGAGTATCCAAACTCGTACCCTACACTCCACAATCGTCCTAAAAGTAGTACAATCCACCGACAATCATTGTCGTCACGCCTATAAATCGTGGAATATTCGGGAATCATCCCGACACTTTTCGAAAATCTCTCGTATCCCTCTATCGGGAAATTCGCCATACCGTCTCACGTCGCTAACTACCTTCGCAATTAACTCCAAAGTCCAACTTGGGGCTTTTTCGAAGACCATCGAAGCTTTCCGTTCGCTCATCACATCTACTAGATAGGAACTTTTTCGCATTCTCCGGCGTTGGTCATACTAAATAATCCTTCCAAAGACTCGCTATAAGATATTTGAACCTCGGTCTTTCAAATCATTTGAGTGTCAAAGCTCGCTAAACATCACACTATACCACCGTTGTAAATTCGAGTTCCTCACCGGTACCCAAAATCAAAGCAATCACATCATCGGGGTCAAAAGTTACACTAGTAGGTATAAGGAGGCACCTGACATTGTGTTATCCAACTCCGATTACTAACACCGAGTCTCCCAGACTCGACCCTTACGGGGTCTACTACTGATGTCACACGTCACCTAACTACACGCGGTCACACAAATCTAACTAACCTTACGGCTCGACACCCATGACTTCCTAGCGGCACCTGCTAGTCACTATCCACCTAGGCCGCATAGCTAGTCTACTTATATTCCATCTCAACACTAAGGAGGCGCTTGGAACACCAAGGCTTACACCTTTCCAACTTGGTCCTAACCATTAACCCGGTTACCTACATACATAAGGATAGTTAACCACCAAGACTCTACTCGCACACGAACGCGATTAACGGAAATGCCTCTAGAATGGCACACCGCGTACACCCCCAAAATCATAAAAGAAAAGAGTGGCCGTCAAGAGCGTACAACACTCGCCACACAATCACAAAACCGCCATTGAAATCGAATCGTCAATTAATCATTAATTCGAAGATTATTCCAATAACTAAATGCACACTTGCACGCATTTCGAAACGTGCAATACACACAACATCCGAAGTCTATAATGATCACTTAGAATACGCGAAGTCATCACGTATTCTTCCAACTTCTCTAGGCAATCATTCTCTAAGAGTCAACATTAATAACCAAATTATCACCCGCAATTTACTAAAGTCCACAAGTCCGAGTACAAAGTTTGCTCAATCCCTTATATCGGGAAGAACTTAACCGATCTCGTGCCAAGATATCAATCCCCTAGCGTACCCTTACCAAGTACAATGCTAAAAACCACCAAGTCTCAACCTAATGTCAACAACCCAAAAGATGAAGGCCAAGTAAAAATGAATCCTTACGGATAACACCTTCCACCTAACACCCCTCTTAGTATGCATACACGGCTAATACGCATCTACCACAAGTATTTGATCAGAACACGGCTATTGTATCACTAGTCACACAACATGATCCTCATGACCGAACCACCGGCGTATACAACCAGTAGTTTTCAATACTAACAATAAGAAGGTTATTCAATACAAAACTCAAGGTGTACAAAAACGGCTATCGTGATATATTCGTAGTGCGCAAAAACGGCTATTGCAACACTACCAACAATATGTGTGTGAAACACGGCTACCGCACTATTAATACCAATGTGTGAGTAAAACCGACTATTACTCACAACCATGTGCACAAAACGGCTATGTGCACAATTCCTACGGGCAATTAAAATCGTAAATATACAAGTAACGGTTCTTCCCGAGTGCCGCTTGCCATCCATCACAACCAAGGGTGGTAACGAAGAGTTAATACTTCTGGATATCCCTCATCACCTATCACAAGTCAAACGCGGTCAACAGAGAGATGACCCCAAATAAACACATATATCTAATTTCCTCGTAGTACACAGAATGGCTATTTTGTAACTACTACCCAAAGTATACGACAATGAGGCATCGTACCCTTTCTCAAATCCCATTACGCTTCCTCGGTAGGAATATAAATCCTAATAAAGTCGACACAATTTCTTTGATGTAACACTACCAACTTCCCAACGTAGAACCTCGTTCCTAAATCAAATCGTCAAGATTACAAAGTCAAACGATTTCGCCATTTACCGTCGTACACGACCATACTTGGCGTCGGTCCCTCTTCCTGAATTCTAGAGAGCTCAATTCGATAATAATAAATACTAACGTCTACCGTCACCCGATTGCGCCACTAAAGTGATGACACAATGTCCACATAACACGTATCCTTTTAGAACGAAATTACCGCTACCCGCAAGGTAGACTTTTCCAACTATCAAATCCTTTCTACCCGTTACCACTACGAAAGCATCCGGTCAACGATACACACATGCTCTCAAAGGTTTCACCCACTTCACTACAAACGCGAATACGTGCTCACAACCTAACGCCAAAGTTCGTTCTCATGGCTTAGTGGATTCATTTACAATATCACTAAGAAATGCTTGGTTGCACCAAGTCTTACGCCCTCGTCCGTTAATACAAATGTCATCATAGGGTGTTTCCATTAGGAATGTCACCCGCATCAATACTACGTATTACCACTATACATTCGTCCCCAGGGCGCGTTTCCACGAGTCAACGACTCAGGCGCTACCCTGGTGCACTATCATCAAAACCATCAACAAACCGAATCTTCACCGAGTTCACTTGAGTCTAAATAGATCTCGAAGCAAAGTTTAAGTCCCTAATACATACACGAATCCATCGGCACAAATAAACAATAATAAGGCATATTTGTACCAAAGACGAAAATACCTGAAACATCATCGTTGGACCCTTGCGCTCCACTGATCATCAGATAGTCACGCTCTAACCTCCTAACCCGATCTACAAACGATTCAGAATACTCCGACTTACGGTGTCCTTTTTTTTGGCAAATAAAGCACTTGATCGTGCTTAAAGGTACACTCGTATAATCCCGTGCAAAATGACCTCGTCCTCCATACCGAAAGCACGTAGGCCCATAACCTGTCTTACTCCTCTTCTTCACTTTTTCAATACCTCCGGGCGTACTTCTCGCCCTTTTACTAGGAGCACCTCTTGATTCTAACTTTCTCTTACCCAAAGAGTGATCAGCAAATTTTGAAGCATGAGATTCAATCCCCATAGTTGCTCCTTCATCACCGTCACCTTGAGGTATAGAAAACCTCTTTTCTAACTCTTCCTTCACGACCTTAGGCACTCGGTCTCGAACCATCTCGGTCACTATTCCCTCGAACGACTCTTAGAGAACTTGCTTAACCTTGTTGGCGAAAATCAAGATATAGCGTTCGAACTCCGCCTCAATCCTTAATGTTAACTCATCCTTCCCCTCATGAATAGGCGCGTCCGTTCCGATTCCATCTTCCGTCTTCATTCTAAAGAATGCATACAGATTAAACAACGAAACGAAAAGGAACGACATACATATACCACACCGCCCCATCTTGGTTGATACTCGTCGTACATTGCTTGTTTAACACGTCTTGAACCCGTAACAATGGTAGCTAATCATTGTTACGAGAGCACGTCGCATTAACTTGCTAGTACAATGTCTATCTCGCTTGATGATTGCTAAAACAACACAAAACAATTAGTGCAAGGTTAGTTCACATAGACCTAAGCACTAACCAAATCTCCGGTCCGACCCGTCTCCTACAAGTCCCGTAAAAAGCGCATACACATTAAAGTCTAAGTCTAGGCACCTATCTCAAGTCGCCTAAATCCCTTAGACCATGCTCTGATACCACTTGTAACAACCCAACCCGATAACCGACCATAAACAGTCCCAAAAAAAATAATTTAAAAGCTGCTGGACAGGGGAGTGCGCGGCGCACATCCCCTGTAGTGCGCGGCGCGCACAGAGCACTCCAGCTTCTGTCCGAACTGTTTTTAACACACAAAAAGATGGACCACTTCCCGACATTTTTAGACCGAACGCTTTTCACAACAATCTTATATATGTAAAACTAACACGAATCAAACATAAAAAATGATGTTTTACAAGCGGGGCCCACACGACCTAAAATACAAGTTTAATACAAGTTTAGAGTTTCGACCACCAAAAAGTTTAAGTTCCAAACTACACAATGAGCATGGCGTTTGGGATTAAACTACCCAACTACCGGTCAAACTCTAAGAGCTACTAAAGCCAAAAGCGTCCCCTAGCATCAAGCGGGATCTCTAGTCCAATACGATTCCCTTACCCTTGTCCAAAACCGAACCTATAAAATGGTAAATAACGAGAGGGTAAGCAAAGCTTAGTGAATACAATAATTATACGAATACATACATAATTATACCTACTTGCATACACTTACACAAACCGCAAACATGCTAGCAACACAATTAGCTTATCGTCACATTAACAAGCTATAATCTCCAATACCACAAGCTAGCAACAACCGCATAATAATATTACTCGAAATGATATAATATGCTTACAACACAAGTAACCATGGTCGACCAATAGTACAAGGGAACGACGCTCGCGAAAACGCCATCGGTGTTCATAAAATCCATTAGGGCACTTAACACCTCGCACCACTAACCCCTAGGGTGGCACCCTAACACCTCGGCACATCACCCCGAGTGGCATCTTAACACCTCGATGCAACACTCATTATTTTACGGAGTGGTGTCTTAACACCTCGACACTACACTCCTAGGTGGCATCTTAACACCTCGATGCTACACCCGAGTGGCATCTTAACACTTCGATGCTACACCCTTCACGTGAAACGTGGTGTCTTAACACCTCGACACTACACCTTTCATGCTACAACAAATAGATACATTATATACATAAGCATATAATTATTCCACTCACCTTAACAATTAGATGACGATTTCAACCTCCACAAGCTTCAAAGCAAAGTACCTAATATAATAAGTAATTGATCAACACACAAGCTAAGTGGACTCAATACTAACACTTACACATGAGCATTTAATGACTTAATGTATTAAATCATCCATTTATACCAAAACCGCCCAATTAAAGTCAAGACCACCACTAATCACTTTAAGCTAGTGATTAAGGTCCAACAACACCAACTAATACATAATTTGGGTAATTCATACCCATCTTTCCAAACTAGGTCAATTTATTACCCAAATAACCATTTTAAGACAACACACCCATTTCGGGTCATCCACTAACTAACCAACACCCATTTACTAAATAACTAGGTGTGTTAGTAATTAACTCACTAATTAGGGTTCATAAACATCATTTAATACTTTGAAACCCTAGACTAGTCACCAATTAGTATTCAAGACTCAATTTTACCCAAGAACACCCAAAATCACCAATAATGGGTTTTGTGTTCATCATTTACTCAAACCCTAACCCTTACACTAAATCAAAGTAAGGAAAATAAAATTAGAACATACCACAACTACCACAACGAAGCTAGAGATAAGATGAACGACTTTAATGCTTGAACTTTAACCCAAAACAAGCTCCTTCCTCTTGGATTTAAGCTTTCTCTCTCAAAAATCACAATCTCTCTCTAGAATTAAAGTTAAAGTGATAAGGTTGTTGATAATGGAGTAATGGTGCTCCACAAACTGACCTATCTGTCTTTAACACGTCCATAAGTGAATTTACCAAAATGCCCATCAAAATATCTGATTTAAAAAGCTGGAACCCGGCTACAGTAAGGGTGCGCGGCGCGCTCCCTTTAGTGTGCGCGGCGCTCGCTAGGCTCAGCTCACTCAGTGACTTCTGTTTAACTGCACAACATCACCCACACTCTATGTAACATATTTACACTGCTGTACAAAATGATTAGGGTCTTACAAAGATCATGCAAGTCAATAAAATCTATAAAAACTGCAACTTAATTTTAGCCGATAAGGAATTTAAGATAGACCTTTTGCCGGCCGAGCTCGGAAGTTTTGACGTTGTAGTCGGAATGGATTGGTTACGTCCATTACATGCTGCCATCATGTGTTACGATAAAATTGTTCATGTTCCATTGGGAAATGGAGAGACTCTCATCATCCAAGGTGAAAAGAGTGGTTACAATCTCAACATCATCTCCTGTATTAAAACTCGCAAATACTTTATGAAAGGTTATCCAGCTATTCTAGCTCACGTTAAGATGATTGAATCGAAAGAGAAGCGCATTGAAGATGTACCAGTGGTTAAAGACTTTCCCGATGTGTTTCCCGAAGATCTTCCTGGTCTTCCACCTCCTCGACAAGTTGAATTTCAAATTGATTTAACTTCTGGTGCTGCTCCTATTGCTAAAGCGCCGTATTGTTTAGCACCCTCCGAGATGAAGGAATTATCCAACCAGCTCCAAGAACTATTGGATAAAGGTTTCATTCATCCTAGCTCGTCCCCATGGGGAGCTCCTATTCTGTTTGTTACGAAGAAAGATGGTACGTTAAGGATGTGTATTGATTATCGCGAACTTAACAAGATTACTATCAAGAACCGTTATCCGTTGCCGCGTATTGATGATTTATTCGATCAACTTCAAGGGTCAAGCGTCTATTCAAAAATTGATTTGAGATATGGTTATCACCAACTCCAATTCAAGGAATCTGATATTCCTAAGACTGCTTTTCGTACTCGATATGGACATTATGAATTCTGTGTCATGCCTTTTGGTTTGACCAATGCTCCTGCTGTATTCATGGATCTTATGAATCATGTCTGCAAGCCTTACCTCGATAAATTCGTTATTGTGCTCATTAACGATATTTTGATCTATTCCAAGAGTGAGAAAGAACATGAGCAACATTTACGTATGATTCTTGAACTCTTAAGAAAGGAACAACTCTATGCTAAATTTTCTAAGTGCGAGTTTTGGCTCAAAACTGTACAATTCCTTGGACATGTTGTTGATAGAGAGGGAATACATGTCGATCCAGCTAAGATTGTTGCTATTCAGAACTGGGAGATACCAAAGACTGCGAAACATATTCGCCAGTTTTTGGGACTTGCCGGTTACTATCAAAGGTTCATAAAAGATTTTTCTCTTCTTGCTAAAGCTCTTACGAAGTTAACTCAAAAAGGGAAGAAATTTGAGTGGTCCGAAGAACATGAATCTGCTTTCAAGATTCTGAAGGAGAAATTGACCACAGCCCCGATTCTATCTTTACCTGAAGGTACCGACGACTTTGTTGTTTACTGCGATGCTTCAAAGCAAGGCTTTGGTTGTGTTTTAATGCAATGAGAAAAGGTTATTGCCTACACATCTAGGCAGTTGAAGAAACATGAAGAGAACTATACCACACATGACCTTGAGTTAGGTGCCATGGTATTTGCATTAAAGATATGGAGACATTATTTGTATGGTATCCATTTTATAGTGTACACTGATCATAAAAATCTTCAACACATCTTTGATCAAAAACAGTTGAACATGAGGCAAAGCCGATGGCTAGAGTTATTGAACGATTATCACTGTGAGCTAAAATATCATCCTGGCAAGGCGAATGTAGTTGCCGATGCCCTTAGTCGAAAAGATGATGTTAAACGTGTTCGTACTCTAAATCTGAAAATCAAATCAAATCTTATCTCACGAATCTGTGAATCTCAATTGGAAGCCATTAAACCGACACTTATCAAAGGTGAAGGACCCATTGGTTTTGAGAACCAACTTCAAGTGAAAGTTAATGGTACACGGTACTTTGGCAACAGAATTTGGGTTCCTCGTTTCGATAATCTCCGTGAACTAGTCTTGGATGAAGCTCATAAGACTAGATATTCTATTCATCCCGGTTCTAGTAAAATGTATCACGATGTGAAGCAATACTACTGGTGGCCTAATGATGTTATGCGAGGTGTATATAAAATAGTATTAAATTTTTGCAGGAAATACTATTAAATACGATACAATTTTACACAAGATATTTAATTATTTATAGAATGGATATACTTAAACCTTGCTACAACACTTATAGGCAGTGTACCTAATCGTACAGTAGTGTAGTTTTTAGTAAGTCCGGTTCGTTCCACAGGGAAATCTTTAAACAAAGCTCAACGCTATATTAGTTTACTTTTATAAAAATACAAATATATATATAAGTAATATTATTATTATAAAGGGGGGTTTTTACCGTTTAATGACCGGTTTGTCGATTTTAAGACTTTAGTCGCAGTTAAAACCTAATGTAAAATATAAAATAAATACAAGACTTAAATTAAAGCGTAAAGTAAATAACGATAATGAAATTGCGAATAATAAAAGTGCGATAAAATAAAATTGCGATAATTAAAAAGTACGATAATTAAAAGTGCGATTAAATAACAATAAATAAAAGTGCGATAATTAGAAGTGCAATTAAATATAAAATAAAGGAAATTAAATATGAAATAAAAGAATTATGCTTATTTAAACTTCCGTAATCATGATGTTTGACGTGTTGATTTTAGTTTTATGCCCATGGGTTAATTGTCCTTTGTCCTGGATTATTTAATATGTCCGTCTGGTTTTTGTCCATAACAGTCCATCAGTCATAAATATAAAGTGCGAGTGTCCTCATCAAATTATTCTTATACCCGAAGTTAAATATTCCAACTAATTGGGGATTCGAATTGTAACAAGGTTTTAATACTTTGTTTAATGAATACACCAGGTTATCAACTGCGTGTAAACCAAGGTTTTACTACTTTGTTAACAATTACACCAATTACCCTTGAATGTAATTTCACCCCTGTTTTAATTATTCTAGTGGCTATTAATCCATTCCCGTGTCCGGTTAAATGAACGATTATTCGTACATATAAATACCCCGCCCATCGTGTCTGATTGAGTGTATATGGTAATTTATAGGGACGCCCAATTGTAAATCTTTATATTAACATTAACAAACTTTCATTTAGTTAAACAAATATAAAGCCCATTAATAGCCCATAGTCTAATTTCCACAAGTGTCGTTCTTTTGTCCAAACCCCAATTATGGTACAAAGCCCAATTACCCAATTTTAGTAATTAGCCCAACATCATGATTACTTCGTTTTAAATAAGCATAATAATAACTTAGCTACGAGACATTAATGTAAAAAGGTTGAACATAACTTACAATGATTAAAAATAGCGTAGCGTTACACGGACAGAATTTCGACTTACACCCTTACAACATTCGCTAACATACCCTTATTATTAGAATTATAATTAAAATTAAAATTAAAATTAAAATATAAATATAAATATATACGATATAGATAGAGAGATGGATATATTTGGTTGTTTTTTCGATCAGAATTCGTTTGCTTTTATAGGAAGTTTCTGAAATTGGGGCTCCGCGACTCGCGGCCTTTTTGGCCTTCAAACTCCGCGAGTCGTGGAGATTGAAATTACAGCTCACATCTTTTGGAGTCTTTCTTGCCGACGGATTTTATATATAAATATAAAATATAAATAATTAATATAATTATTTATATATTATATTATATTGTTGTGCATAGTAGACTTGTAATTTTTAGTCCGTTGCGTCGAGCGTTGAGAGTTGACTCTGGTCCCGGTTCCGGATTTTCGAACGTCCTTGCGTACAATTTTATATTTTGTATTTTGCGTGTTGAATCTTGTACTCTTGTAATTTCGAGACGTTTCTTATCAATAATTGGAACCTCTTTGATTGTCTTTTGTACTTTTGAGCTTTTTGGTCGTTTGCGTCTTCAATTCGTCGAATCTGTCTTTTGTCTTCACCTTTTATTATTTAAACGAATATTACTTGTAAATAGAACAATTGCAACTAAAAGCTTGTCTTTCTTGAGGAATAATGCTATGAAATATATGTTCGTTTTTAGCATTATCAAATATTCCCACACTTGAGCGTTGCTTGTCCTCAAGCAATATCGTCTTGAAATACTAGAATCACTTCTTTATTCTTCACACTTTGTACATCAGTGATTTCTATACGGCGGTATAAACAATGGTAGTAACGATATGGTTTACAGTCCCACATGACTATAAAAATTTAGATCCATTAAGGAAATTGGATCTTTATGAAAACATTTGATCTTTTGAAAATTAAATCTAGTTTTTACCCTAGATAAGTTTTCCGAGATAACCCTTTACCGGTGTTTGCAAAATATTTTTGTGGGTTTGGTGGGTTTCAGATTTGAAAATTTTAGCTCAAAACTTGCTGTTTTGTGTCACCCACTTGCTAACCTTGTATTAGGAAAGCAACAAGTCCAGTTTACTTGTTCCGTATATTACCTTTCGGCAAACTACCGTCCGGTTGTAAAGGAAAGCGTTGAACAAGCAACTGTTAAGGCAATGTCCCGTGACATGCTTTTGATTATGGTCTATAACGTGTCGGACGCAATTACTATCCTTGGTAGGAGCAATAGTAAAGCTCACCCTTATAATTTTTTGGTCTGGCACAAGGTCCTGTCTTTGACCACTATGCAACCACCGTTCTTACGGTTGACACCCGATTTAGTTCAGGTGACCTAATGAATTCCAGGTGAATTCCTAGGATTTTACGTTCAATGGTAATGAACGCATTGAAAATACGGTTTTCAGAAAACAAATCGGTTTGTAATTTTGATCAAAATATTTTCTCGTTTAAGCTCGAGTTTAGATATCATCGAATTCCATGAGTTTGAATTCTCAATCTTTAAGGTCAATCTCTAGGATTGAGTAATATCAGTCTTAAAAGCTGATTTTTAATCTTTAAGGAGATTATCCTTTCTGGGGATCTGATTCATTAGTCTTATCCAGCTAATTTGCATGGTGCCCCCCCATTGTACGAGACAAATCCTTCTCATGGTTAGGATAAATCTGACCACTTGGCGACCCTGTTTAATGCTGAGGTCCGTGGATTTCCTGCTGATTTTAGTGATGACTTTTCTAGATTTTTCGTCAACCTACAGCTGGTCTGGACGACAACTTCATGACCTAAATCAAGAAGCGCGTGTCTTTTTCGGAAGACTTTACTTCCTTTTAATGATGGAATTGATTCATCGTGTAGATCCATCTCTTTTTTTCTTTCATTGGGTAAAACAGTTTAGTTTAGTCCACAGCAAAAGTATTTTCAGTTATTTGTTACAGATATATGTGACATATGTTTAAGATAACTTGGTAAATTTTCCCACACTTGGCTTTTATTTTTCTTTTTTTTTTATCGTCCTCTATTCCATTTTAAATGAATTTTAACATTTTGGTTTGTTTCTTAATTTATGTCCTTTCCGAGGTAACAATAATTTCGGTGTTAAAACCTAGTTTTACCGTTCATAAATATGTATAAACATGATTTTGAATTCATTTAATTGAAAATTTTGAAAAATTTTACTAGAATTGGGTAGTCAGTATATAAGACTAGGGCTGTTCTTTTTTATCAGAGAGCACTAGATTCTAATACAACTACTGCTTTACTAGTATTTTTAATGGTAACCAAGTGTATAAAGTAAAAATTTTTAAAATCCGAAAGAATTTAACCCCTTCCCACACTTAAGATCTTGCAATGCCCTCATTTGCAAGAAATTAGTAACAATTTAAATTATTGAGGGTGATTTGTGTGAAAATGATTAAATTTTTACCAAAGTTTCCAAATATATTGGCGTTTGTTTGCTGAATGATAAATGGTGCACATCATTTGTTCATTCCGTCTTGTTGTTATTTCACATATATTTTGCATCTTGTCGTCAAAATTAGTTGCTTTTGCTGAACTTAATGTCAGTCTTTGAAAATGCGTTGTTTTACCCTGTTGTGTACATAAGATAAACTCCAAACATATATACATATTTTTGAAGTTTGGTATATTACCCCACATTCAAAAATTATTAAAATCTAAGAATAAAAGTTAGATAATTAAAAAAATGATTACAATATTAACAAAAGTATTAAACGTATCAATAATTACAAATTACAAAATAAATAAAATAAAAAATAATAAGTAAACTAAGGATGATATTGGTACCAATAGGGGTTCCAGGCATAACCATAAGTGCTATAGAATGCTTCGGCAGGGTCATACGTAGGATATGGTGGCTGCATCTCTATAGACCAAGGAGGGAAGATGGGTTTCGGTGTAGGAATATAGTTTCTACCTATATGTTGGCAATGAGCTATGATTTGGTTCTGATGAACTTGCCAATCTTCAAATGCTCTCTGTCTAGCATTTTCGTATTCCTGAGAAGCTATAAACCTATGCATTTCTTGCATCTCATTCCCCCCTCCTACATTACCTTGTTGCTGGTTTCTCTCCACCTGTGGATGTCTACCATGGTATCGTACTGCGGCGTTATTTCACCTCTTCAAAACTTTCGCACCATGGTAATAATCCCCCCCGACTTATATCCACACCGAGATATTCACCAATCAAAGTAATAAAAATACCACCTCCTATTATGCTATGTGGTCGCATCCCCCGAACCATAGCTGATAAATAATAACCCACACAATATGGTATACTTACAGCGCTTTGTGGGTCTCGAATACACATATGGTAAAACAAATCCTGTTCATTTACTTTTTCCTTGTTTTTACCCCTTTGTGTAATCGAATTAGCTAAAAACCTATGTATCACTCTTAATTCGGCTCTATCTATATCCAAATAAGAGTAATTTCCCCCTTTGAAACGGTGATGGCTTGTCATTTGACTCCACACACCGTGTGTATCAAAATTTTCATCTATCTTTCTACCGTTTAGTATCAATCCTCTACAATCGGCAGACGCTAACTCCTCAGGCGTATATATACGTAAAGCCTGAGCCATGTCCAGTAAAGACATGTGGCGCATCGAACCGCCTAACAAAAATCTAATAAAAGAACGATCGGTTAAACTAGCTACCCGATCATTCAACTCTATACTACATAACAATTCTTCACACCATACTTTATATACAGGTCTACGTATGGTGAATAAACATACCCAGTCATTAAAAGAAGAATTACCATACCTCTGTACAATTAATTCCCTAATTGGCCCGGCCAATTCTACAGCTTCTAAGGGTCCCCATTCTATGACCCTTGGTACCTCAACAACCTTAGAATGAAGAGTATGCAAACCCCTTTGATATTTTGGATAATCTATCCAAAGTCTGTCAAATCTCAGGTTCGGGTGCAACTCTTCCAAGTGCATATCAGAAAAGGTCATGACTGGATGAGGTATATCCTGCTTGTAGTAGTTATCCACCTCCTGTTGTTCCAAATTCTTAGCAGGAGCATTGCGGGCTTGGGATGAAGATTCACCCCTTTCATTCGTTTTTCTTGAGTAATTCTTAGATAGCATCCTTCTCAACATGATTTTAGCAAAAGATTTGGTGATTAACGGTTAAAAATTGTGATTTTTGGGGTGTTTTTGGGTGTATTTTCGGGGTTTTTTCGTGCAGAATTCTCAGTATTTTTTTTGGTTTGGGTTGGGGACTGATCTGTTCTGCGGGTATATTTTTTTTCTGATTTTTAGACCCTCCGCGAGTCGCGGTGAAATACTCTTCAAACTCCGCAACTCGCGGAGTTTGTTTTTTTTTTTTTTGTTTTTTTTTTTATAATCATTAACTTTTGAAAACAATTAAGAAATTAATTTTAAAATTTTGTTTCCCTTGTTATTTAGGACGAGGTCGTTTCGGAGCGATGTCCTAGTCCGTCTCTCGACAAAATTTTAAAATTTGTCTTTTTGTAGCGATTGTTTTAAAAGCTAAGATTTTTGGGTTTTTTTAATGTTTTTGGCATACTTTAAATCAATAAGATTAAAAATAATGATAATAAAAGTTCTCGTCCCTCCCTTGGGTAAAGCAATTTCGGTTCAAAGACCTAGTCTTCAACTTACGACGAATTTTAAAAATCATATTCTTAACTTAATGAGATAAAGTAAGTTTTTGTTTTTAAATTCACACAACTTAAATATAAAATTCAAAATTAATATTAAAAATTCACACCAAACTTAAAATTTGAAATGCATAAAATTAAAAATTTATATTTTAAAAATTAAAAATTCATACCAAACTTAATTTAAAAATTTATAAATTCATATCAAACTTATATTAATTTTTCAAATATTTACAATTTTAAATATATTGTTTTTACAAAGTTTACAATATTAATTTAAGATTTAAATATTAATTTTTAAAAATATGGTAAAAATAAAATTAAAAATCTTTTTGTCTTTTTATCCCACTTTAATCAATCAAATATTATCAAAAATATGCGCCCCTCTTTTCGGTAAAGTAATTTCGGTTCCAAGACCTAATTTAACTCATGACGAATTTTTGAAATATTTTGGGTTGATTGATTAAAGATATTTATACCTTAAGAATAAACGTTAAATTTCGCAGTGATGTAATAAATTTTTGAATGATATCAATAATTTCGGTCGCCAAACCTAATTTTATTCAATAACAATTTAATACTTTTTAGCGAACAAATTAGCGTTTATTATCAAAAGGTTAAAAATAAAAATAAAAATAAAAACTATACAGACATACATGTGAAATAGATTTCTTAGTTATATGATCTATTCCATTCATAAGATAGTCGGTTTAATTGATTTTCCATGGCTACATAGGCGTAACCTCGAGCATTCAGTGTCTTTTCTTCTAAACATATGAACGGTCCGTCTCTGCATAAAGTAACAAATTCGGTATTTGAATAGGTTTGATTATTTGAACATTTACCTCCATGTGACCATTTTCCGCATTTGTGACATCTTTCTAGGTGTCGTGCTCTTCTTTTCGCTGCGGATTTTGATTTTCCTTTACCAAATTGTAACTTATTATCTTCGCATCTGGATTCTTTTCTAACTCCGTCCATTCTTTCTCTGATTACTGATACTATTTCACTCGGTAGTATGTCATTATTACGTTTAGTGATCAAAGCGTGTAGCATTAGACCATGGTTTAGTTCACAGGCAGTCTTCATTTCGTAAAAACCTAAAAAAAAATAAAAATTCAGAATGGGGGGAGAAGACTAGTTCTTTAGGGTCTGCTAGGGAAAGACCATTCGGGTTCCATTTTCGAGAACTACACGAAAACAGACAATCTAACTCTAACAGAAATACATATTATCCTTTAAAGACTTGATTCTCCCCACACTTAGTTAGCTGTGGTGTCGAAATTGTGATTAACTTCGTTGTCGACTTCCATCGGACCATGTATGTAATGTTTAACTCTGTGACCATTAACTTTAAATTCAATCCCATTTGAATTTATTAATTCTATCGTTCCGTATGGGAAAACTCTTTTGACTATGAATGGTCCAGACCATCTTGATTTCAATTTTCCAGGAAATAGCTTGAATCGTGAATTGAAAAGAAGAACTCTGTCTCCTTCTTTAAATTCTTTTGAACTTCTGATTCTTTTATCATGCCATTTCTTCGTTCTTTCTTTATAGATTAACGAATTTTCGTATGCTTCATGTCTTAATTCTTCTAATTCGTTTAGTTGACTTAATCGTAGACGTCCGGCTTCATGTAAATCAAGATTACATGTTTTCAAAGCCCAAAATGCTTTGTGTTCAATTTCAACTGGAAGATGACATGCTTTTCCATAAACAAGTCTAAAAGGTGTGGTTCCAATTGGAGTTTTGTAGGCTGTTCTAAAAGCCCAGAGTGCATCCTCCAATTTAATGGACCATTCCTTCGGATTTGATCCTACGATTTTTTCTAGAATACGTTTTAAAGCTCAGTTGGTATTTTCAACTTGTCCACTTGTTTGTGGATGATATGCGGTGGAGATTTTATGAGTTACTCCATATCTTTTAAGAACTTTCTCAAGTTGATTATTACAGAAATGAGTACCCCGATCACTTATTAAAGCTTTCGGTGTTCCAAACCTTGCAAAAAGACGTTTTAAAAAGTTGACTACAACTCGTGCATCGTTAGTTGGGAGAGCTTGTGCTTCCGCCCATTTAGATACATAATCAATGGCTACGAGTATATATAGATTATTATGAGATTTTGGAAATGGACCCATAAAGTCAATACCCCAAATGTCAAATACTTCACATACTTGGATGACATTTTGTGGCATTTCATCACGTTGACTTATTTTTCCGGCCCTTTGACGTGCATCACAGGATTTGCAAAGAAGGTGTGCGTCTTTGTAAATTGTAGGCCAATAGAATCCAGCTTCATAAACTTTTCTTGCTGTTAGTTGAGGCCCATAATGCCCTCCTGTTGGTCCTGTGTGACAATGGTTTAAAATTTTAATAGCTTCATCTCCAAATACACATCGGCATATTATTCCATCGGGACAACTTTTAAACAGATGTGGATCTTCCCAAAAATAGTGTTTTATATCACTGAAGAATTTCTTTCGTCTTTGGTACGATAATCCTTTTTCAAGGAATCCACAAACTAAGTAGTTTGCATAGTCTGCAAACTATGGGATTTCTTTATAATCTATCTTCAATAGATATTCATCAGGAAAGTTGTCTTGTATGGCCGATTCATTTAGACCTTCTAACTCAGGATTTTCAAGACGAGAAAGATGATCAGCGGCGAGATTTTCTGCTCCTCTTTTATCTCGGATTTCAATATCAAACTCTTGTAAGAGTAAGATCCAACGGATTAATCTTGGTTTAGCATCTTGTTTTGAAAATAGGTATCTAAGAGCAGAATGGTCGGTATAGACCACCGTTTTTGCTAGAACGAGATATGATCGAAATTTGTCAAAAGCAAAGACAATAGCAAGGAGTTCTTTTTCAGTAGTTGTATAGTTCGTTTGTGCTCCTTGTAATGTCTTACTAGCATAATATATAGGTTGAAATCGTTTTTCAATCCTTTGTCCTAAAACGGCTCCCATTGCAAAATCACTTGCATCGCACATTAGTTCAAATGGTAGATTCCAATTTGGTGTTATCATGATCGGCGCATTAGTGAGTTTCTCTTTAAGAATATTAAAAGATTTGATACACTCATCTGAAAAGATGAATGGCGCATCCTTTTCTAGGAGTTTATTCATAGGAGTGGCAATTTTAGAAAAATCTTTTATAAAACGTCGGTAAAAACCGGCATGCCCTAGAAAACTCCTAACTCCTCTAACATTGGTGGGATGTGGAAGTTTAGCAATTACATCTACTTTAGCTCTATCCACTTCAATTCCTTCTTTTGAAATTTTATGTCCAAGAACGATGCCTTCTTTAACCATGAAATGGCATTTCTCCCAATTAAGTACTAGATTTGATTTTTCGCATCTAATTAGCATTCGTTCCAGATTAACTAGACATGATTTAAATGTATCACCGAAGACTGAAAAGTCATCCATGAATACTTCCATGCATTCTTCTATCATGTCGTGAAAAATCGCCATCATACACCTTTGAAAGGTTGCAGGGGCGTTACAAAGTCCAAATGGCATGCGTTTGTAAGCAAAAGTACCATAAGGGCACGTGAATGTGGTTTTCTCTTGATCTTCGGGTGCTATTGGAATTTGAAAATATCCGGAAAATCCATCTAGAAAACAATAGTAACTATTTTCGGCTAATCTTTCCAACATTTGATCTATGAAAGGTAAGGGAAAGTGATCTTTTCTGGTGGCGTCATTTAATTTTCTATAATCAATACATACACGCCATACTGTTACAGTCCTAGTAGGAATAAGCTCATTTTTCTCATTTGTAATGACAGTCATGCCACCCTTCTTAGGTACACATTGAACTGGGCTTACCCATGGACTAGCAGAAATTGGATATATCAAACCTGCATCTAGCAGTTTAATAATCTCTTTCTTAACTACATCTTGCATATTAGGATTTAGTCTTCGTTGGCGTTGCACATACGTTTTATGACCTTCTTCCATAAGGATTTTATGTGTGCAATACGAAGGACTTATTCCTTTAATATCATGAATCTTCCATGCAATGGCTGGTTTATGAGCTTTCAACACAAAAATGAGTTGTGATTTCTCATTTTCAGTAAAAGAAGACGATATTATTACAGGTAATTCAGATTCACCATGTAAATAAGCGTATTCCAAATGGTTTGGAAGTGACTTTAACTCTAATTTCGGAGGTTCTTCTATCGATGATTTATATCGATATCTGTCTTCTTCTTTTAGCATTTGAATTTCTTCTATTGTTGGTTCATATCCATTAGCTATAAGTGTAGCTAACATTTCAGCTTCATCAATTGGTTCATTACCTTCTCCTAAAGAACATTCTCCTGTTCCTTGTAATTCTGGAAATTCTGCTAATAATTCTGCATGTGCATCTATAGTTTGAATATAATAACATGTATCATCTGCAGATTGTGGTTGTTGCATTGCTCTATCAACTGAAAAGGTAACACTCTCATCCTCTATACTTAGGGTCAATTTCTTACCGAACACGTCTATCATTGCTTTAGCCGTGTTTAAGAATGGTCTTCCTAATATGAGAGGAACTTGAGAATCTTCTTCCATGTCCAAAACAACAAAATCTACTGGAAATACTAAAGTACCAACTTTAACTAGCATGTTCTCCATTATCCCTCTAGGATATTTTATTGATCTATCGGCTAGTTGTATGCTTATTCTGGTTGGTTTCAATTCTCCAAGGTCTAGTTTAGCGTATAGTGAATACGGCATTAGATTTATACTAGCACCTAAGTCTGCCAATGCTTCTATTGAACTAAGACTACCCAGAAAACATGGAATTGTGAAACTTCCTGGATCAGATAGTTTTTCTGGTATCTTATTCAACAGCACTGCTGAACAATTAGCATTCATAGTAACAGCCGAGAGTTCTTCCATTTTCTTTCTATTTGAGATTAGATCTTTCAGGAATTTAGCATATCTTGGCATTCCTGAAATCACATCAATGAAAGGAAGATTTACATTTATCTGTTTAAACATATCCAAAAATTTGGATTGCTCGGCTTCAAGTTTCTCTTTCTTCATTTTACTCGGGTAAGGAAGTGGTGGTTGGTATGGTTTAACATAAGGTTTAGCCTTAACTGTGTTATCTTCATTAACCTTTTCAACTACCGGTTCTTTTTCCTTATCTTGATCAGGTTGTGGTTCTTGTGGAGTGGGAATAGCTTCATCAGAAGTTACAGGTATTTCAGGTGGTTTAAGTGTTGTACCACTTCTTGTGGTAATGGCTTTAGCTGTTTCATTCCGGGGGTTAGCGTTTGTATCACTAGGTAGACTTCCCGGTTTTCTTTCACCTATTAACCTTGCTAGGTTACTTACTTCTTGTTCCAGATTTTGAATAGAAGCTTGTTGATTTCTAAATGCTTGAGCATTTTGTTCATTAGTTTGTTTCTGAGATGTGAAAAACTGCGTTTAAGTTTCAACTAGCTTCGTCATCATATCTTCTAAATTCGGCTTTTTGTCATCGGTTTGTTGTGGTGGTTTGTTTTGAAAATTAGGTCTTTGCTGATTGTAAGTATTATTGGATACTTGTTGATTGCTAGGACCTTGTTGGTTGTTGTATGGAATATTTTGGTTATAATTCTGGTTTTGATTGTAAATCGGTCTTGGCGGTTGATAATTATTCTGATAATTATTTCCAGGCCTTTGGTTTATGTATGAAATATTCTCTCTTTGTTCCATTGTTAATTCAATACCGAGACAATCTTTTGTCAAATGTGGTCCTCCACACTGCTCACAACTAATTCGTATTGAGTGAATATCTTTAGTCATCTTTTCCATTCGTCTCTCGACAGCATCTATCTTTGTGGAAATGGAATCTAAGTCATGGCTAGAATCGGCTCTAGCTACTTTAGATGATCTAACGATATCTTTTTCTTGGTGCCACTCATGTGAGTGGGAAGCAGTGTTATCAATAATTTTGTAAGCATCAGTTTCGGTTTTCTTCATAATAGAACCACCAGCTGCTATATCTATGTCTTTCCTTGTAGTGATGTCGCATCCTTGGTAGAATATTTGTACTATTTGACAGGTGTCTAAACCATGTTGCGGACATCCTCTTAACAACTTTCCAAATCTTATCCACGCCTCATATAGAGTTTCATTCGGCTTCTGTGTGAACGTAACAATTTCTGCTTGAAGTCTTACGGCTTTAGATGCAGGAAAGAATTGTTTAAGAAATTTTTCAACTAAAACATCCCATGTCTCAATCGCCCCTTCAGGTAACGATTCCAACCAATCTTTGGCTTCTCCCTTTAAAGTCCAGGGAAACAACATGAGATAGATCTGTTCATCCTCAACTTCTCGGATTTTAAATAGTGTGCAGATCCTATTAAAGGTACGTAGATGTTCATTTGGATCTTCCTTCGGCGCACCACTAAATTGGCATTGATTAGTCACCATGTGTAGAATTTGTCCTTTGATTTCATAATCTGGCGCATTAATGTCTGGATGAGTAATTGCGTGACATTGGCCAGTGCGTTTAGCTCTCATTCGGTCTTCCATACTTAAAGGTTCCAGATTCTCCATAATTGAATTTGAATCGGTATCACTAGATGATTCTGATTTAATGGTTCGTTCCTCAACAATCTCTGTTTGAATGATTAGTGGTTCCGGAGGAAAGTTTAATGGTTCAGGATCTACGAACCGTTCCTGAATATTTTCCGGATTCTCAATTGTGATGTTGGGTTCAAAAAATGGATTATCGGAAATTTGAACTGAAGTACTTGGTCGACTGGATGACGATTCTAAAGAAAAATCAACGGCGGTTATATTTGCTAAATGTCTTGATCTAGTTACAGGTGGTGAACGTACAAAAGGTGATGAACGTCTTGCTCGGTGCATTCACTGAATATCCTATTAGTTCTTAAAAGGAAAGAAAAATTATAATAAGTTATCCAATTAATAGACTTTTCTGATTTTGCCCACGTTTCGAATAGCCAAAAGATGCAGCAGAGGGGCAGGATTCGTTTGGTCTCAATATAATTGAGGACTGTTTGGCTCCAATAACCCGGTCCACGTACAAATCCAACTATTACTACGAACCAGAAAATTTTGATGTCTATTAATTTAACCACTTAAAATAAATTTTCGTAATTTTAAGAAATTTAGATAAGAAGTAGAAAAAATTCTAAGTCCTAAAAACTAGAATGGCGAGAAATAAGAGAGAAAAAGAGTTCGTCGCAAAAGGTAGAAAAAGAAAAAAAATGGTTGAAAAATAAAAGGTGACGAAAAAAAATAAACTTATAAAAACTTAAAAATACTTAACTAACCTAATCTTATTACTACAACTAACTTAAAATTATAATCGCAAATTGAAATTACTAATTGGAATGATAATTGATTCATAGTAAAAGGTGTCTAAAAATATTAAAGCTTACAGGAAAAACTAAATCCCAAATGGAAATAACTTAAAAAGAAACTAAAACTTAAAAAGGCGTCGCAAAATTCTAAAGTACCTAAATCTTAGTCTAAAGAAAAAGCACTTAAGGAATTCTACGGCAAAGCCTAAAAATCTAGGAGTAAAAATAACTATAGCAAAAACTAAGTTTAAAATTAAATATGAGCTAAAAATACAAATATTACGCTACAATGATTAAAAATGGACAAAATATAAAAATATATAAAAAGTTGTAAAAAGTACAATTTTTATAAAAATATTATTTTTATATTATTTATTTAATAAAACTACTAATTTTACAATTTAATTAAAACTAATTAATACTAAATACATAAATTAAATAAAAAGTAAAAGTAAAAATAAAACTAATAATAATAATAATACATAATTAGGGTTTATATTAATAATAATTAATAAATACTCCGTAATTAATACAGATTTAGGGTTCTGTCGGTGGTGTCCGAGTCACTCCGCGACTTGCGGTAATTAAAACTTCAAACCCCGCGACTCGCGGGGTTCCAAAATTCAGATGACAGCTTATTTCTTCAACGCGTTTTTCTTTATTTATTTATTTATTTTATTTTCTATTTTTAATTTTTTTCTGTTTATAAAAAAATAATAATATGTGTATAAATAAAACTTATATTTAAGACTTAAATAAAAATAGAATTACTTTATAATTTTAATAAATAAAATGATTAAAACTAGATTTATATATATATCTTTTTTTTTATGTTTTTTTTTAAATAAAAGATATTTAATAAAATTTATATTATTATAAACTAAAATAAAAATAAAGAAACTTATAAAACTTAAATATTTAACAAAATCTTAAAAATACTTATATTTTTGTTTTTCTTTTTATATTTTCAAATATTTAAAACGTATTTTTACAAAAACGAATTTTAATAAAAGTAAACAAAAAAAATCTTTTTTTTTATATTAGCGTTGCGCTTCCGGCGTTTAAGAGAAATCCCCGGCAGCGGCGCCAAAAAATACTTGATGTTATGCGAGGTGTATATAAAATAGTATTAAATTTTTGCAGGAAATACTATTAAATACGATACAATTTTACACAAGATATTTAATTATTTATAGAATGGATATACTTAAACCTTGCTACAACACTTATAGGCAGTGTACCTAATCGTACAGTAGTGTAGTTTTTAGTAAGTCCGGTTCGTTCCACAGGGAAATCTTTAAACAAAGCTCAACGCTATATTAGTTTACTTTTATAAAAATACAAATATATATATAAGTAATATTATTATTATAAAGGGGGTTTTTACCGTTTAATGACCGGTTTGTCGATTTTAAGACTTTAGTCGCAGTTAAAACCTAATGTAAAATATAAAATAAATACAAGACTTAAATTAAAGCGTAAAGTAAATAACGATAATGAAATTGCGAATAATAAAAGTGCGATAAAATAAAATTGCGATAATTAAAAAGTACGATAATTAAAAGTGCGATTAAATAACAATAAATAAAAGTGCGATAATTAGAAGTGCAATTAAATATAAAATAAAGGAAATTAAATATGAAATAAAAGAATTATGCTTATTTAAACTTCCGTAATCATGATGTTTGACGTGTTGATTTTAGTTTTATGCCCATGGGTTAATTGTCCTTTGTCCTGGATTATTTAATATGTCCGTCTGGTTTTTGTCCATAACAGTCCATCAGTCATAAATATAAAGTGCGAGTATCCTCATCAAATTATTCTTATACCCGAAGTTAAATATTCCAGCTAATTGGGGATTCGAATTGTAACAAGGTTTTAATACTTTGTTTAATGAATACACCAGGTTATCAACTGCGTGTAAACCAAGGTTTTACTACTTTGTTAACAATTACACCAATTACCCTTGAATGTAATTTCACCCCTGTTTTAATTATTCTAGTGGCTATTAATCCATTCCCGTGTCCGGTTAAATGAACGATTATTCGTACATATAAATACCCCGCCCATCGTGTCCGATTGAGTGTATATGGTAATTTATAGGGACGCCCAATTGTAAATCTTTATATTAACATTAACAAACTTTCATTTAGTTAAACAAATATAAAGCCCATTAATAGCCCATAGTCTAATTTCCACAAGTGTCGTTCTTTTGTCCAAACCCCAATTATGGTACAAAGCCCAATTACCCAATTTTAGTAATTAGCCCAACATCATGATTACTTCGTTTTAAATAAGCATAATAATAACTTAGCTACGAGACATTAATGTAAAAAGGTTGAACATAACTTACAATGATTAAAAATAGCGTAGCGTTACACGGACAGAATTTCGACTTACACCCTTACAACATTCGCTAACATACCCTTATTATTAGAATTATAATTAAAATTAAAATTAAAATTAAAATATAAATATAAATATATACGATATAGATAGAGAGATGGATATATTTGGTTGTTTTTTCGATCAGAATTCGTTTGCTTTTATAGGAAGTTTCTGAAATTGGGGCTCCGCGACTCGCGGCCTTTTTGGCCTTCAAACTCCGCGAGTCGCGGAGATTGAAATTACAGCTCACATCTTTTGGAGTCTTTCTTGCCGACGGATTTTATATATAAATATAAAATATAAATAATTAATATAATTATTTATATATTATATTATATTCTTGTGCATAGTAGACTTGTAATTTTTAGTCTGTTGCGTCGAGCGTTGAGAGTTGACTCTGGTCCCGGTTCCGGATTTTCGAACGTCCTTGCGTACAATTTTATATTTTGTATTTTGCGTTTTGAATCTTGTACTCTTGTAATTTCGAGAGGTTTCTTATCAATAATTGGAACCTCTTTGATTGTCTTTTGTACTTTTGAGCTTTTTGGTCGTTTGCGTCTTCAATTCGTCGAATCTGTCTTTTGTCTTCACCTTTTATTATTTAAACGAATATTACTTGTAAATAGAACAATTGCAACTAAAAGCTTGTCTTTCTTGAGGAATAATGCTATGAAATATATGTTCGTTTTTAGCATTATCACCTAACATAACAGCCGACATTGCTACTTATGTTAGTAAGTGTCTTACTTGTTTAAAGGTCAAGGCCGAGCATCAAAAGCCTTCTGGTCTGTTGACACAACCTGATATTCTGCAGTGGAAGTGAGAATGTATCACTATGGACTTTGTTACTAAGTTACCTAAGACTACGAACGGTAACGATACTATTTGGCTCGTAGTTGATCGTCTTACTAAATCTGCATATTTCATACCGATCAAGGAAACCGACAAGATGGAGAGATTAGCATAGCTTTATATTAAAGAAAACGTCTCACGTCATGGTGTTCCTATTTCGATCATTTCTAATCGCGACAGTCGATTCGTATCCAGATTTTGGAAAAATTTACAATCTGCTCTTGGAACTCAACTCGACATAAGTACAGCCTATCATCCTCAAACTGGTGGTCAAAGTGAACGGACTATTCAAACCATGAAAGATATGCTACGTGCTTGTGCAATCGATTTCGACAAAGGTTGGGATAGACACCTACCTTTGGTTGAATTTTCTTACAACAACAGTTATCACTCTAGCATTAAAGTTGCACCTTTTGAAGCTTTATATGGATGGAAGTGTAGATCCCCTCTGTGTTGGGATGAACTCGAGGATAGACATTTAACTGGTCCTGAAATTAACCACGAAACTACCGAAAAGATCGTTCAGATTAAGCAACGTTTAGAAACTGCCCGTAGCTGACAGAAGAGCTATGCCGATAAGAAACGAAAAGACATCGAATACCAAGTTGGAGATAAAGTCATGTTGAATGTATCCCCTTGGAAAGGTGTTGTTCACTTCGGTAAGCGAAGTAAATTCAGTCCACGATATGTAGGACCTTTCACAATCACTGAAAGAGTCGGTCCTGTGGCATATCGATTAGAACTACCAACCGAACTCAGTCAAGTACATGATGTGTTTCATGTCTCAAATCTTAAACGGTGTCTTGCTGACGACACACTCCTTATTCCTCTGGATGATGTTCGCATTAATGAGCAAATGCACTTCGTTAAAGAACATATAGAATTCATGGAAGGAGAGGTCAAACAAACGCGTAAAAGCAACATACCTATCGTTAAAGTCCGGTGGAATTCACGTAGAGGCCCCGAATATACCTGGTAATGCAAAGACCACATGAAACGGAAATATCCCCATCTCTTCTCAACTGCTGATGCAAATGAGGAATCTACCTAAAAACTTCGGGACGAAGTTTTCAATAACGGGGAGGTACTATAACGACTCTCATTTTTCCATACTATATTTCTCATTTTTCCATTCTATACTTTTCCTTATTAAATGCCCAATAAAATAATTAAACTTAATAATTAAACTTTAATCAATAAAGGTTAAGCGTTAAGAAATATAAAATACGATAATAGACTTTGTACAAGTTAATAAAATAATAAGTTAATAAACTTTTGTGAGTAAATATATAACTAAAAAGACTTGTGTAATTAAAATAAATAAATTTGGATAATTAAGGGTTTATTAAGCTAAATTAAAGTACAAGGACTAAAGTGAAAATGTAAACCCTAACCCACAAAAACCCTGGCCGATTTTTAGAGGGTAAAATTACCCTCATACCCCTCTAATTTTCGGCCAAATCAACAACCCTTAACCCCTTTTCCAAGCTAACATGTTCCCTAAGTAATTCCTTATAAAAACCTAATTATAGAATAATCCTAACACTCCTATAAATAGGGACCTAGGCTAAATCATTCCATGTACCAAATCATAAACAAATTCCTCACTCAAATCTCTCTCTCTCCCTCTCTAGATTTCAGCCAAAACCGAAATCCACCACCACCCATCAAAATCCTCAAGGGTTTCCAAGTGATCTTCGAGTTGTTCTTCGTGTTCTTCGCGTACTTCGTGTTCTTCAAGGATCTTCAAGGGTTTCTTCAAGATTTTCAAGACTTTGATCTTCAATCTTCAAAGTATTCATCTTATCTTTGTTAATCTTCTTGGATCTTCAAAGGTATAATATAAAACACTAAACTATTTTTATAATTCTTTGATCTTTGTTTTAATCTATATTCGTATAAATTCATAAACATATAAACATAAGAACAAACCTAGATCTATACATGTAAAAAATAAATAAATCTATACATATACATATACATGTCGACTAAAAAAAAAGGAAAGAAACTTTGATCTTTAAAAACCCTAGAAACAATTAGGAGATTTGTTAGTGGTTAATTAAGGAAACAAAATAACTATAAATACATATACATATATATCGACACATATACATATATACATGTAAAAAATAAATTTTTATATACATATATACATATACACGACATTATATACATATACATACTAAAACCCTAAACCCTAATTTAAATTATACTACTTTAATCAAAACCCTAGTTTTATTAAAAACCTAATTAATTATTAAACCCTAATTCATTAAACCTAACCCTAATTAATTAATACCACTTTAATTATTAAACCCTAATCATTACCTAATCATTACTACATTAAATAAAACCCTAATTTACTAAACTCTAAATTATGAAACCCTAGGACATTAATTACTAAACCCTAATTATTTATTACTACTCTAAATAACTAACTCTAATTAATGAAACCCTAATACTACTTATACTACTAATTAACATGTATACACTAATACTATTACTAGCACCTATAACCTACTACTTATATTATAACACTTAAGAACATTTTGGGATATGTATTAGAGATGTATAGATCTTCGAACTTTCTTGACGAAGGGTTCCTACGAGACTCTAGGCAGAGGGTTTGGATTTCCGATTTAAAGGGTCCTATGGCTCAAGCCCCTAGATCTGAAATGGCCATTCGAAGAGAAAGGGGTGATTGGAAGCTTATCTAATACGATAAGTGTCCTAAAATGAAAAACACTCTTTAAGTAGAAACTTTCTAAGTATAGAAATTTACTGAAATAGGGAACCTACTAAAAATAGGAACCTTTCTAAAAATAGAAAACTTTCTAAAAATGGAAACTTTCTAAAAATAGAAACTTACTAGGAATAGAAACTTAGTGAAATAAACTATACATAAACACGTACTTAAACTCAAACATGGGCAAAACACTTAACTACTCTTAAATGTCAATAGGTTGACTTTCCTGCTCACTCGTTCAACTCTCTATTCCGAGGAATAACTCTATCTCTACTTACTAAGGTGAATTCATAGCCCCTCTTTACTGCTAGCAAACTTACTTACTTTACTTGGGGTGAGACACATGTTGTTTTACTTTTTACACTTTAGATACGAGTACCAAACTGTTAAACTATGCTATACCCGGCTATGTCCGACTAAGTTCCTACAGTGATATTTTTAATTGCTGCTGCATGCTTAATTATTGGGGGTAGGCCTATCGGGACTAACGTCCCCGATACATTTGACTAAGTCTTTGTATTACTTGATAATGAAATTTAAACAGACAAGGACAGACACAACTTGTCATGGGGAAAACTTAAACGTTTAGTCTAAATATCACGCTTTGGCATAACTTTAGATCCTGCGGGAGATCAAATTTACAAACTAAATCTTGTGGTCTAAAACAACGGTCAAACTTTTGTTAAACCTATGAACTTCACTCAACCTTTAGGTTGACACTTTAGCATGTTTTGTCTCAGGTACTGTTTGATTCAAGCTTACTTATCTACTGCTTATGTGATGCTACTTGGACATAAGATCAAGAGATTATCGCATATTTTACTATTCCATTTAAACATTTACTTATTCCTTTGTAACGACATTTCATTTTCCGCTGCGTACTCTCAATAAAGTTTGATTTTATCATTTAGTATTGTTCTCATTATTATAGTATGTTGGTATATTTTGATATTAAGTCACATTTCGCCCAGGCCCTAACTGGGGGTGTGATAGATTGGTATCAGAGCATAATCAGGCTATTATAGAGAACCAGGATTGCATCTTTATGTGTGCCTTACTTGTTAGCTAGGGTGCCTTAGCAATCTAGGAAACTATAACCTTTCCTGCCTTAGACTTTAAAGCACTTAGGATTTCCCTATAATCTTAACATTTATGCTTTCCAAAACTTGACTAAAATATTCTAATCAAAGTCTCTTTCCTAATAATAGGATGTCAAGCTCAAGCGTTAACAAGCCCGACAAGGCAACTCACAACCCTACTACCGAAGTAGGTGTTGGACACTCTGAAACATCAAGACCTGTTCGAAGTCCTTCTTACAGTCCTACTTCACCAAACTATAGTCCAAATACTCTGTGAAATTCACAAAGGTCTCCTCAATATTATCCAACTCCGATAATCGAAGATAAAGGAAAACGTCATGAAGAAGCCGGTCCATCAAGGAAGAGAGCCTGGACTCCTTCTTATAATGATGCTGTCAAGTATGAGGGTTTGCTTCGCCACATGGCGAGAGTGGAGGTCCGTATGGATGAGAAGGACCGCGAAATTAAGAAGTTGGTGGAGGAAAATGTTGAACTAAGAAAAGAATTAAGGCTCTTAAAGTACGAGGAAGAGCGCAACACTCGTTGGAGAAAGCAATCACTTGCTCATCTCCAGGAGGATGTTAACTTCCGAATGAAAATGGAGAGAAGCCGAGTCGACAAACAACTTGCCCTAAGGGAATACAACATCAATGCCATTAACAGTCGTGTTACCAACCTTTATGACAATCTCGAATATCTCTACGAAAAGCAAAAAGGGAAGAACGAGCGATATGATAAGTTTGTCCAAGAATCCCTCGACTCTCAAACCGAAAGGCTACAGAAACTTGTGAAGGATAACATGGAAAAAGTGATGAAGCAGTTGAACGAACGAAGGTAATTGCTTATGCGTCCAGACAATTGAAGATTCACGAACAAAATTATACGACTCACGATTTGGAATTGGGCGCTGTTGTTTTTGTATTAAAGACTTGGAGGCACTACTTATATGGGGTCAAATATATCATATATACCGACCACAAAAGTCTCCAACATATATTTGATCAGAAATAACTGAACATGAGGCAACGTAGGTGGATTGAATTGTTGAATGATTACGATTTTGAGATTCGTTACCACCCGGGGAAGACTGATGTGGTAGCCGACGCTTTGAGTAGAAAGGACAGAGAACCTATACGGGTAAAAGTTATGAATATAATTATTCGTACTAACCTTACTACTCAAATAAAGGAGGTGTAACAAGGAGTTTTAAAAGAGGGAAATTTGAAGAATGAAATACCCAAAGGATCGGAGAAACATCTTAATATTCGGGAAGATGGAACCCGGTATAGGGCTGAAAGAATTTGGGTACCAAAGTTTAGAGATGTGAGAGAAATGGTACTTGGGGAAGCACATAAAACCAGATACTCAATACATCCCGGAGCGGGAAAGATGTACAAGGACCTCGAGAAACATTTTTGGTGGCCGGGTATGAAAGCCGATACTGCTAAATACGTAGGAGAATGTTTGACGTGCTCTAAAGTTAAAGCTGAACATCAGAAACCATCAGGTCTACTTCAACAACCCGAAATCCCGGAATGGAAATGGGAAAACTTTACCATGGATTTCATTACTAAATTACCAAGGACTGCAAGTGGTTATGATACTATTTGGGTAATAGTCGATCGTCTCACCAAATCAGCACACTTTCTGCCAATGAGAGAAGATGATAAAATGTATAAATTGGCACGATTATACTTGAAGGAAGTCATCTCCAGACATGGAATACCAATCTCTATTATCTCTGATAGGGATGGCAGATTTGTTTCAAGATTCTGCCAGACATTACAGCAAGCATTGGGAACTCGTCTAGACATGAGTACTGCCTATCATCCACAAACCGATGGGTAGAGCGAAAGGACGATACAGAACCTTGAAGACATGCTACGAGCATGTGTTATTGATTTTGGAAACGGTTGGGATCGACATCTACCGTTAGCAGAATTTTCCTACAATGTGATGACCGGAAATTTCTGACTAAATTTAAACTTAATCTTTATATGATTTAATGTTTTCGACACAATAAGCAAAGTCTGTAATATTGAGTCTCAAAGTTTTGGAACTATATTCATGTAATCAATTATACTTTGACTGTTCTCGAAGATTCACGAACAATATATATATATATATATATATATATATATATATATATATATATATATATATATATATATATATATATATATGATTTCAAGTTATTTAGTAAACGATAGTAACATTCGATTATTGATTCGATTGATATTTAGATAAGTTAACTAAAACATTTAAGATGAACCAGTAAAACACTAATTTGCTATAGTATTTTTCGAATTGCTACAGTACCTGAAAAGCTACAGTGTTTTTGAAAATCACTATTTGCTAAAGTAAAAAAAACTTTGCTACAGTAACTTTGCTACAGTAAAACACTATTTCAAAATGAAAATGTATATATATGTATATGTATATGTATATGTATATGTATATGTATATACTACGAGACGATGATTTATAGAAGCAATTAACCAAAACACTTAATTGATTAAAGCTACACTTCGATTGACATAGTTTATCAATGATTAAGTTTAATTTTTGATAAAGGTACATGTCGCGTAACGAAAAGTACTAGTTTTCTAAGCGTACGAAAATGCATTCTAGAAACCGGAACCGGGACATAAGTCGAGTGACAATGTACGAATCAACGGACCAAAAATTACAAATCAACTATGCACGTGAATTTAATATAATATATAATTAATTATATAAATTAAATATATTATATATATTATATTAAATTATGTCGACAAGCTAAATTACAAATCAAATGTGAGCTGGATTTTACAGCCATGCGATCGCATGGTTAACCAGTGCAAACCCCATGCGATCGCATGGGGTACTATTTCAGTTCAGGTCCTATAAATTGCTCGAGTTTGGGTTCAATTTTTTTTACACCTTTTCATCTATCCATCTATCCTCACTCCGTATGAATTATATTTATTTATTATATTATTATTATTATTATTATTATTATTATTATTATTATTATTATTATTATTATTATTATTAAGATTAATATTATTATTAATCTTATTAATATTAGTATTATTAATTAGTATTATACATAAAATACTACGACGGAGTGCCGTTCGAGTAATTTAAAAACAAGTTTTACGAGCGGGATAGAGCTAAGGAAAATATGGGTTATAGCTATGGAGGTTATGGGTAATATTCATGGGTACTGTTCGCAAGTCAAACCTAGTGTTTATCATCTCCGTTGTGTCTACATACTTTTCTACAATATTGAATCTCAATATTGATACGTAAGCACTCATATTTTATCTTTTATATATTAATTGTGTACCCATGTCTAGTGCTCGAGTATATATATTTAAGCATGCTTGTATGCTAAATTTCGTCGTTAAACAGTATATAATGAATCACGAATTAAATACATATATTACTGGTAAAAGGTATATGATATACATGTTTTTGGAAAGCTGGCAAAAAATAAATAACTTTTCATTTAGATATCGAATAGTTTCGATGAACGGATTAAAAGATATGATCAATTGAATTATAATTGACGTTAATTGGAATTGCTTTTGAATCTGCGATTAATATTTAAACAACTTGTTTACGAGATTGATAAAATGGATTTTTGAATATTACCAACCGAGTAAATAAATCCTTATATAAGACACGTCTCGTTTTGTTGAACAATTGTCAAAACTGATTGTTTTATCATATTTTAAAGCCTTATAAAAACTATAGTTTAATCTTACAAGAATTGGGAAACTATGTGAAATATTAATATGATTCGATTGCCATGATCATTCAACTATTGTATGGAGTCAGATTGACTTTTTGAAATAACTTTTGATAACTATTGTATATCGATCTCGAGCATTAGGATTGTGATACACTATGACCTAACCTAGTTTGATAGATATTTATTGACCAACATATGTTCTCTAGGTTGAGATCTACAGTTATTTGGTATTCCCAGTTTCGGTCACATTTCGATGAACAACTTTATGTGCTGCTAAGGTGAGTTTATAGATCCCTTTTTAAATGCTTTTGCAATCTATATTTTTGGACTGAGAATACATGCACTTTATTTTAAACGCAATGGATACAAGTACATACTAAATTCTACATTGAGTTTGAACCGAAAAACCCTTAGCTTTGGTAACTAGTAACTGCCGGTTATAAGAACTGGTGGGCGCGAATAGTAGTATATGGATCCATAGGGCTTGATATCCCCGCCCGAGCTAGAGCGCTAGCCTTTTAACGGACGTATGCTATTTAAGAAGCATACACGTTGGTTTACGTGTATTATTAAGATGATTATACAAAGGGTACAGATTATATATATGTTAAGTTTAGTTACCAGGGTGCTCAATTACGTAGAATCTTTTGATAAACGTTTCGGATGAAAAAACTGAAATCTTGTGATCTACCTTTTTATACAGATTATGCGCAACATTAAAACTATGAACTCACCAACCTTTGTGTTGACACTTGTTAGCATGTTTATTCTCAGGTTCCTAGAAGTCTTCCGCTGTTTGCTTATATGTTAGACCAGCTATGTGCATCGAGTCATACAGGGCATATTTTTCAAGGAAATGTTGCATTCACAAAATCATCACCATGTATCATATTTTGACTGCATTGTCAACGAAAGTATTATTAAAAACCATTATTTACTGTGATTGTCTATATGTAGAAATCATCAGATGCCGAAAACCTTGTATTTAAATATTCATTTATGGTATACCCTTTTCAGAAGAATGCAATGTTTGTAAAATGTATCATATAGAGGTCAAATACCTCGCAATGAAATCAATGAATGACGTATTCGTTCATATGTATTTGGAGCGATCGTCACATATAACAACAGTTATAACTCGAGTATTGATATGGCACCATTTGAGGCACTTTATGGTAGAAAGTGCAGGTCTCCAATTTGTTGGAGTGAAGTTGGGGATAGACAAATTACGGGTCCGGAGATAATTCAAGAAACTACCGAGAAGATCATCCAAATTCAACAACGGTTGAAAACTGCCCAAAGTCGACAAAAGAGCTACGCGGACATTAAAAGAAAAGATATAGAATTCGAAGTTGGAGAGATGTTCATGCTTAAGGTTTCACCTTGGAAAAGCGTTGTTCGATTTGGTAAACGGGGGAAACTAAATCCAAGGTACATTGAACCATTCAAGATTATTGACCGTGTTGGACCAGTAGCTTACCGACTGAAGTTACCTCAACAACTCGTCGGAGTACATAACACCTTCCACGTCTCGAATTTGAAGAGATGTTTTGCTAAAGAAGATCTCACCATTCCATTAGACGAGATTACAATTAACGAAAAACTACAATTCATTGAAGAACCCGTCGAAATAATGGATAGTGAGGTTAAAAGACTTAAGCAAAATAAAATACCAATCGTTAAGGTTCGATGGAATGCTCATAGAGGACCCGAGTTCACCTGGGAACGTGAAGATCAGATGAAACTGAAATACACGCATTTATTTCCTGAAGATGCGTCAACACCTTCAACCGCTTAAAATTTCGGGACGAAATTTATTTAACGGGTAGGTACTATAGTGACCCGAACTTTTCCATGTTTACATATATTTACATAATTAAATGTTTCCAACATGTTAAACAATCAAACTCGTTAAGACTTGATTATTTGAAATAAGTTTCATGTAGACAATTGACCACCCAAATTGACCGGCGATTCACGAACGTTAAAACTTGTAAAAACTATATTTACATAATTAAATGTTTCCAACATGTTAAACAATCAAACTTGTTAAGACTTGATTATTTGAAATGAGTTTCATGTAGACAATTGACCACCCAAATTGACCGGCTATTCACGAACGTTAAAACTTGTAAAAACTATATGATATATATATATATATATATATATATATATATATATATATATATATATATATATATATATATATATATATATATATATATATATATATATATATATATATATATATATATATATATATATATATATATATAGTTAACATGATATTATGATAAGTAAGTATCTCATTAGATATATTAACAATGAGTTATATACATAAAAATGAGACTACTAAGTTAAGAAACTCGAAACGATATATATAACGATTATCGTTATAACAACGTCTTACTAAATACATAGGTATCATATTAAGATATTGTTACACTATATTTAACATGATAAAATGATAATTATATATATCATTAAGTATGTTAACAATGAGCTACATATGTAAAACAAGACTACTAACTTAAGGATTTCGAAACAATATACATATGTAACGATTATCGTTGTAATAGTATTTTAACATATATATATGATGTTAAGATATATTCATACACTATGTTATCATGATAATATGATAATTTAACATCTCATTAGATATAATAAACAATGGGTTAACTACATCAAATGAGATCGTTAACTTAAAGGTTTCAAAAACAACACTTACATGTAACGACTAACGATGACTTAACGACTCAGTTAAAATGTATATACATGTAGTATTTTAAGATGTATTCATACACTTTTGAAAGACTTTAAGACACATATCAAAGTACTTCTACTTATCAAAAATTCTTACAATTACATTCTCGTTCATTTTCATCAACAATTCTACTCGTATGCACTCGTATTCGTACTCGTACAATACCCAGCTTCTAGATGTATTTACTATTGATATATACACACTTAATCATTCACTCTTAGCAGCAATCTTAGAGCCAACAACATGTGGGGATTTATCATTTAACTTCTTATAACAAATTTCTAACTAAATAACAAAAACTAAAAACTCCTTTATGGACTTTAAAAAAAATTGCCATATTATATACATACATGCATGCATTTCAAGTCTAATTCACAAGATCAATAGTTCCATTCTCTTTCTCTCTAAACACACTTAAGAACACTTAAATATCCAGCAAACTAATCTTCATCCTCATCAAAAACTACTTCAAGAATCAAGCTATAATCATCATAGGAAGAACACTTCAACAACACTTTCAAGGTTACTAGATTACTTCCAAGCTTTCAAATCCATTCCAAGTAATCATCCAAAATCAAGAAACCTTTGTTATTTACAGTAGGTTATCTTTATTATTCAAGGTAATACTCATATTCAAACTTTAATTCAATTTCTATAACTATAAACTATCTTAATTCGAGTAAAAATCTTACTTGAACTTGTTTTCGTGTCATGATTCTACTTCAAGAACTTTCAAGTCATCCAAGATCCTTTGAAGCTAGATCATTTCTTGTCACTTCCAGTAGGTTTACCTACTATAATTGAGGTAGTAATGATGTTTATAACATCATTTGATTCATATATATATATATATATATATATATATATATATATATATATATATATATATATATATATATATATATATATATATATATATATATATATATATATATATAACTATCTTATTCGAAGATTTAAAATTGTAATCACTAGAACATAGTTTAGTTAATTCTAAACTTGTTCGCAAACAAAGTTAATCCTTCTAACTTAACTTTTAAAATCAACTAAACACATCTTCTATATCTATATGATATGCTAACATAATGATTTAAAACGTGGAAACACGAAGAACACCGTAAAACCGGACATACGCAGTCGTAGTGAAACCGGGGGCTGTTTTGGGTTAGATAATTAAAAACTATGATAAACTTTGATTTAAAAGTTGTTCTTCTGGGAAAATGATTTTTCTTATGAACATGAAACTATATCCAAAAATCATGGTTAAACTCGAAGTGGAAGTATGTTTTTCAAAATAGTCATCAAGACGTCGTTCTTTCAACTGAAATGACTACCTCTACAAAAACGACTTGTAACCTGTATTTCCGACTATAAACCTATACTTTTCCTGTTTAGTTTCATAAAGTACAGTTCAATATGAAACCATATCAATTTGAATTTATCAATTCGACTATCGGGCCCAACGAGCCCCATCCATGTCACAGATGCTTTAGTACTTTGAATTTATCATGTCCGAAGGATGTCCCGGAATGATGGGATATTCTATATACATCTTATTAAGGTCGGTTACCAGGTGTTCACCATATGAATGATTTTTATCTCTATGCAGTTTGCAAAATGCCCGATATGAGATGTGTATTTATGAGAAATGAAAAGGAAATCTTGTGGTCTATTATTATGATTGATAAATATATAGGTTAAACCTATAACTCACCAACATTTTTGTTGACGTTTTAAGTATGTTTATTCTCAGGTAATTGTTAAGAGCTTCTGTTGTTGCATACTAAATTAAGGACAAGATTTGGAGTCCATGCTTGTTTAATATTGTTTAAAAACTGCATTCGAGAGTTTACTTTGTTGTAACATATTAATTATTGTAAACCATTATGTAATGGTCGTGTGTAAGCATGATATTTTAGATTATCATTACATGATAATCTACGTTATAATTATTAAACCTTTATCGATAGAATAAAGGTTATGGTTTGTTTTAAAAACGAATGCATTCTTTAAAAAAAATGTCTCATATAGAGGTCAAAACTTCGCAACGAAACTAATAAATATGAAACGTTTATAATCGATATGAACGGGACATTTCAGAATCTATCAAGTTCACAGATTCAGATGAGTGGGTGATTAAGATCTTTATGGCTACAGATAGGGTCCCTAGGCAAAACGAATCAAATCCTCCCCACAACAGTTCCATTCCTAGAGCTCATGTGGGTTTCAATGCTAACAAATTCCAAGATGGGCATTCTTTCACTGATATCTTGCGTAGAGAGAAGAAAGATCTACGTGATACTCTTAATGATATGAGGAGGATACATCATGGGCCTAAGGATTTCGTGGCGATTCCAGGTAAGTCGAATTAGGAGAAGGTTATTCAGGTTAAGGATGATTCATGTGTAGAAAACAATGACCTGTTAAAGAATGCAATTGTAGTTGATGCCAAGAATGCTACTATTCTGGAAAATCTTGAATCAATTCTTTGTGTTGATGGTTTTGTAGATGTTGAAGTTAAAAGACTAGGTGGTTTGGGCATCATGTTGGTATTCTCTTCCATGGAAGCTGCTATGAACGCGTTGGATGTCAATCATCCTCTTAAAAAATGATCCATAAAACCAGTAAATGGGATTTTTCGTGTTGGCCTGAAATTCGTATGGCTCGGCTGTCAATAAGTGGGGTCCCATTACGATGCTGGTCTGAAAGCACGTTTACATCAATAGTTGAATGGTATGGAGTGGTTTACTTGCTCGAAAATTGTTCAATCAAAGGAAATCAGAACTTGTTAAATGGACGGGTGTTTGTTAAGTTATATGAGCCTGAGATTGTTAAAGATTCATTGAAACTCATTTACAAATCCAAAACGTATTTTGTTAATGTTAATGAAGAAGTTAATGCAATTAAAAAGGATGTTCCAGAAAGTCTTGATGGTCAGGGTATTTGTCATAAGTGTTGTAGTCATAGAAGTTCATATTACTCTGATTCTGACTCCATTGACTCGGATGAGTATCTAAGCGATGATGAAGATGATGAGGTACCGAAGGATGATGACGTGTTTAGTCTTTTTAATGATGTTTTGAAAAGTGACCATGAAGATATTGATGATTCTAAATTTTTCGGCGAATCAAGGGATTCCGGTGATGAAAATTAAGAAGTTGAAGACACTCTGATTAATCCTACTGCCCAGGTTGTTGAAGATGGAGAGTCGGGCTATTTTGGGACTAGTGGGAAAAGTAAAATGGCAGAGGTGGTGTTGAAACTCTCGAGGAGATTAACGGCCTGAATACAGTTCCCAACACAGTGAATAATGATGAGAGAAACCCTACGGTTGAGGCGCGTGAGTATTGTGACCAATCGAACTTTGATTCACCTAATAATGTTCGCCTCTTTTCTAGTAAAAAATCTCCTCCAAGTTTAAAGAATAATCCAGGTTTAATTAATCCAGGCTCTAATGATTTTGGGCCGGTCCACAGGGAGCCTATTGGGCCACAAGATAACGGGTCAGTTAGTCCATTGATTGAAAGGAATAACGGGGTGGACGGTTCATTCTATAATGGGTCAAAACATAAGGATGGGCTGCCTAATGAGAGTAACGAGAATAGTAATGAGCCTGTTAATATTAATGGATCTAATGAGGTGGCAGAAAAAGATAGATCAGTGCATAAGGAAAATAATGGGAAACGTAGTGAGACCCAAAACCACCGAGGAGAAAAGTTTCAAAACCTCTGAGAGGCCAGAGTAATAAATACAAAACTGATTCTGAAAGTGTAGAGCTCAATTCATTATTTTTTGATGATAACAATAAACATAAGAAGTTGAAGAGGGGTGCTACTGAGGTGTCTTATTGTAGTGATTGCTACTTGATTGCAATGACAAATTGTAGGGCATCTTCAAGAATCATGCGGTATAAAAATAGTTTTAGATGCGATTCAAAGTGCGGATTAGGTAACTCGTACAATTGTAGAACTTGTGGGAAAAGAGGGAAAAGAAAGGGCAACAGATCGAAAGAGGTCAATACTCTTTTGAATAGAACAAGCGAAGGTCGGGCCAAATCGTTTAACAGTGATGAGATCAGAAAATATGGGGAGAAAATCGTTTAACAGTAATTTATCAGTTTCTTTTCGTTTGTCATCTTTCTTTATGAAGATACTTTCATTAAATGTTCGGGGGTTTGCAGCAAAGGGAAAATTTGGGTGGGTTCGTAGTATTTGTTTGAAAGAAAGACCTTGTGTTGCAGTTTTTCAAGAAACAAAATGTAAGGAGGTTTCCGATATTTGGGTGCAATCTTTATGGGGTGACTTAAATTGTGGATATGTTCAAAAAGGGGCGGTTGGTAAATTGGGGGTTTATTAATTGTATGGGATAAAAGTGCATTTGAAGTGGATAGTTCTACCTTTTGTGAGTTTTTTGTTGCCATTAGGGGGAAATGGAAGATTACCGGGGAGGAATCAACTATTGTAAATGTGTATGGGCCTCATAATGATCGTAATAAGAAACTTATGTGGGATTTGTTGGATAAGTTGATAGGTAGTATTAATTCGAAGTGGCTTTTGTGTGGTGATTTCAACGAAGGTAGGTCTAGTTCGGATCGTTTGAACTCCCAATTTCATCAAGGGCGGGCTGATTTGTTTATTGATTTCATTATTAGGAATAACTAGGTTGAGATTCCAATTAGTGAGAGAAAATTTACTAGAATTAGTGATGATGGTGTAAAGTTTAGTAAGCTCGATAGATTCTTGGTCTCGGATGGGTTCCTTCATCTTTGGGATGATCTTTTGATTATCTCCTTAGATCGGAACCTCTCGGATCATTGTCCTTTGATTCTTAGGGATAGGGTGTTAGATTATGGACCGAGGCCATTTAAAGTGTTCAATGAATGGTTTAATTGTGTTGAAGTGGGTAATGTAATTAAGGAGGCTTGGGAACAACCTATTTTGGGTTCAAGAAAAGATTGTGCATTTAGGGATAAGTTGAAGAATGTCAAGGTGGCCCTTAAAACTTGGAGTCATAAAAATTTTGGTTCCCTTGATACGGAAATAAATGATCTCAAGAAAGAAGCCATGGAATGGGAATTAAAGGCAAAATCCAATATTCTTAGTGACTCTGACCGGGCAACGTGGTTGGATTGTCGAAGACGTTGGGTGGAAAAGGAAAAAGTGAAAACTAACATGATGAAACAAAAAGCGAAGGTAAAATGGATCCTCGATGGGGATGAAAACTCAAAGTTCTTTCATGCTACGTTACGAAGAAAATACAATAATTGTAATTTTCGGGGTATAATGGTTGATGGAGCTTGGCACAAAGATTCGGTATTTGTTAAAGATACGATTTATAATCATTTTCAGAAGCAATTCTCAAAAAATTTAGAATGTAGACCGAGAATATTGGGGGGCTTTATTAGTTGCAGTTCAAGTGTACAAGAACAAATTATTGGGTCTACTGTTGCTCGTGGGCCTATTAGGCTTGGGGTCCCAGGCGTAAGTGGGAATCTTGATCAGTATGCATGTGCTTCAGGTATTAGGTGTAAGCATATTACAGTAGAGGAAGCTAACGGATTGGAATAGAGGTTTACTTTTTTTTTTGGCGAAAATAAATAAATAAATATAAATAGATCATAAAGATCAGGAAGCAGAATACAAATTACATAGTTGATCGATGATCTGAGGTTCGTGATCGAACCCAATACATACAAACATTAACAATACACAACTACATTAAATTGTGAGCAAAGATTCCCCAAAAATAATAAAAACCCTGAACTTCCATAACCCGGCCCATCTGCATTCCTGCCAAAATCCATACCTATCGATATACAACCCCCCGATCCCGGCCATGCTCGGGAAAGACCGCCCGATATACTACCGCACCAATCCAACCCAAAGAGAAAATCCGATCAACAATGAGGAAGAAATTTGGGGAGCAATAAATGAATGTGCTTGTAACAAAGCTCCGGGACCGAATGGTTTTAACATGCGTTTTTTTAAGAAATTTTGGCGATTATTAGGGAGGATCTAGTAGTAGAGGTTAATTGGTTTTGGGAGAAGGGTGAGATTTAGTATGGGTGTAATTCCTCTTTCATCACTCTCATTCCTAAAAAGGTGAATCCTGTAAGTTTGAATGAGTATAGACCTATTAGCTTGATAGGTAGCTTCTACAAAATAATTGCGAAACTTCTTTCTTTAAGACTTAGGAAGGTAATACCGAATTTAGTGGGTTTTGAACAAAGTGCATTTATCAGGGGGAGGAACATTATGGATGGCGTTCTTATCGTGAATGAATCTTTTGAGTTTTTAAAAAATAATCGTATTAAAAGCATGTTGTTTAAGGTTGATTTCGAGAAAGCGTTTGATAGTCTTAGTTGGGAATTTTTGGATGATATGATGGGCTTCATGGGTTTTGGTAATAAATTGAGGGGTTGGATTGCTTCTTGTTTGAAGCCGGCTCAATTTCGATTCTCGTTAATGGTTTTCCAATAAAAGAGTTTATGATTGGTAGGAGTGTAAGACAAGGTGACCCACTCTAGCCTTTTCTTTTTATTATAACGGCGGAGGGTCTTAATTGGTTAGCAAAATCAGCGGTGTCAAATGGTCTTTATTGCGCGGTGAAAATTGGTCGAGATAATATTCCAATCTCCCATTTACAATATGCGGACGATACATTATTCTTTGGAGAATGGAGTTTGGATAATATTGAAAGCCTCATGAAACTTTTTAAATGCTTCGAGTTATGTTCCGAGTTGAAAGTTAATTATAATAAAAGTAATTTATTTGGTGTGGGGGTTGACAAAGTGGAGGTCGAATATATGGCTAATTTATTTGGTTGTAAAGTCGGTAATTTCCCATTTATTTATCTTGGGTTGCCCATCGGTGCGAAAATGAACAAATATGAAATTTGGAAACCAGTTATTGAAAAGTTTGAGAAAAGGTTATCGGATTGAAAAGCACGTACGATGTCTTTCGGCGGACATGCAACTCTCGTGGCTTCGGTTTTAAATAGTTTACCTTTGTACTACTTTTCGCTCTTCCGCGCCCCGCCTTATGTGCTTAAAAAATTAGATAGTGTGAAACGTAATTTTTTTTGGGGAGGGTAGAGTGACGAGTCAAAAATCTCGTGAGTAAAATGGGATGATGTCATTCGTTCTTATAAGGATGGCGGTCTAAATTTTGGTTCTTTGAATTGTAAAAATTTAGCACTAATCGGCAAGTGGTGGTGGAGGTTTCTTACCGAACCCACTTCCTTGTGGGTTAGTGTTATCAAAAGTATTTTTGGGGGGTCGGGTTTAATTTCTACGGGTGGGGTTTTTTCAAATTCTTATTCTAATTCTACTTGGAGCAAAATTGTGAAAACAAGTTTCGAGATTGATGGTCTTGGAGTCATTTTTTCCAAGTCTTTCTATAAGGTGCTCGGTAATGGGAACTAAACAAAATTTTGGGACGATGTGTGGCTAAAAGATAAACCCTTAAAGGATATTTTTAAAAGATTGGTGCGGCTAGAATCCAATGTTAATGTTTCAGTGTCCGATCGGGTCACTTGGGATGGCAATTCGTGTGTTACAAACTGGGCATGGGTGCGTTCAATCACAGGCCGAACTGTAGCTGAATTAAATGATCTTGAAGGGCTGATTTTGATGTCCAAGTTGTATGTCGATAAAGATAATTGTTGGTCTTGGAAGCTTTGCGGGTCCGGAATTTTTTCAACTAAATCTCTTACAAAACATATTATGAAATCGTGTTATTCATCCAATGTTTCATGTATTTCGCCTCAAAAGAATCTATTTGTTCCAAAAAAAAGTGGGGTCTTCGTATGGAGAGCTAGGCGGGATAGATTGCCCGTTTTGTCGGAACTTGACAAACGGGGTATTGATCTTCATTCCATCCTATGCCCCTTATGCGATGAAGAGGTCGAAACGGTAAACCATGCATTACTCTCGTGTAAAAAACTTACTGAGATTTGGGAAAAAATATTCATGTGGTGGGGTATAGTATATAATCAACAAAGTCTTGAAGATATTTTGGGCGGATCTCCTCATTTACAATGTTCGGATATTAGTGCGGAGATTTGGCAAGCAATGATTTGGGCAAGCGTTTATTTAATTTGAAAAAATAGGTATGATTTTCAAAAAGTCGTGTTGGTCCCCTCCGGTTGCCTTGTGTTATATTCAAGTGAAGAGTTATGAATGGATTGGGAAGAGATGCAAGAATAAATCTATCGATTGGCTTGATTGGTTGCACAATCCTCATGTTCCAGTCTTGAAATTGTTTTGCTAGCTTGAGTATTTTTATTTTGTGTTTGGTGCGCTAGTTTATTTTGATGCTCATATAGGATTCTAGCTCGGTATCATTATGTGTATCATCATCTTGTGTGAACTCGTTGTACATTTTCGGGTTTATTAATATTATTGACTTTCAAAAAAAAAAAAAATTCACAATCACATGTAATAAATACATGTCAAGCTCTAAAGCAGAAACGACATTAAGAGTACCCAAAAACTAAAAAAATGAAAGCAAGTTATGTTTGTCGTTTCTCGTGGACACATCCTAAATAAATAACAATAACAAATAACAGCATAAAATAAAATCAAAAACTAATTTTAGATTTCCACAAATAAGACATATAAGGAATATCTATGAACTTATATAAATCATAAAACATATATATCAAACCAATTCAAATATACATATAACAATTATAAAGTATTTTAGGTTGTTTGTTATGACTGAAACTTTAGGTTGTTTGTTATTGTTAATTTATATTATTATTAGCCCATGTATTTCTCTTATTGGGTTTAGCTTTTTTAGCATTGTTAGGATTTTAACTTATAAAAGGCTACTATTGTATTATGTACCGGCATTCAATCAAATAATATCAATCTATTCTATTATTATTAACACTTTAGTTGCCTCGTCTCACCGCTTTCATTCATCGGCCGTACTTTTCACAAAACATCCGGACAAAACAAGCGCTGCCTTTTTCTCAATTGGTGATTTTTTTATCTCTTCACCCTCTATGATATACACGCGTACACACGTATTCATTGGATTTTATCAATTGATTTTTTATAATCGGCTGCCATTTTTTATCAATTGATTTTTTCAATTGGTGATTTTCATACACGTATTCATTATATACACGTGTTAGGTGACTACATAATTGATGATTTTTATTCTCCTAAAGCACATCACGTGTGTTTTTGTTTCTCTATCATTCCACTATATTGATTCTCAATAATTTATTTATCACATAAATTGTGTCTGGTACTCGTATTCAAAAGTGATTCATAAATTAATTGGTGACATTGGTATTCGCTTATTCATCATGACATATGAAGGTGCTAACGATCAGGTCCACTCGGATAAAGATGCTTCATCTAATGCTTTACTCTGGAACATCATTCAAAACAATCAGAAAATTATAGAGCAGTTAGAAATTACTCAGGCCCAGCAGACCCAATATCCGACCCAACAGCAGGCCCAACAGCATGCCCAATGCTTTTACACAGCTCAGCCGGATTACGGTAGTGCCGGGTGGCACATGGACACGGGTGCGTCTTCACGATCTTACCTCATGTATTAATAATCTTAGTACTGTTTTTAATAATTGCAAATATTTATCAGTCGCCGTTGGTAACGGGAACACCATTCCCGTCACTAACACCGGCCATAGCTTGTTACCCAATGTCCACTGACCGTTACATTTAAATAATGTTCTTGTAACCCCTAACACCGTTAAAAACCTAATATCTGTTCGTCAATTCACTCGTGATAATCTGGTTTCTGTTGAATTTGATCCCTTTGGGTTTTCTGTGAAAGATTATTTGACGCGTCTTCTGCTTCTCCGATGTGAGAGTACCGGGGATCTCTACCCACTTACATCACCCACCTCTCAGCAGACTCTTCTTATTAGTCCAGTCACATGGCATCAACGACTCGGACATCCCGGACATGATGTTTTTCGTAGACTCCTCTCTAATAAGGATATTATTTGTAATAAATCTTCGTCCCCCGTTCTTTGTCATGCCTGTCAGCTTGGCAAACACGTGCGGCTTCCTTTTTCTGTTTCTAGTTCTAATGTTAATGCTCCTTTTGATATTATCCATTCGGATTTGTGGAAATCTCCTGTTTCTAGTCTTAGTGGTTTAAAATATTATATAATATTTCTTGATCATTTTTCGCATTATGTATGAGTTTTTCCATTACGCAATAAATCTGACACACTTGCTACATTCATGAAATTTCGTACATTTGTTCGCACTCAATTTAACCAAGAAATCAAAGCTTTTCAATGTGATAATGGGGGTGAATTCGATAACACTGCATTCCATCAACATCTTCAAACTAATGGTATTCAATTTCGATTCTCCTGTCCTCACACCTCTCAACAGAACGGAAAGTCCGAACGCATGCTCCGCACCATTAACAATCTAATTCGCACCCTACTCTTTCAAGCTCATCTCCCGCCCACTTACTGGGCGGAAGCTCTCCACATGGCAGCCTACCTACTTAACATTCTTTCCTCTTCCGCCATCAACCATGACATCCCGCACTCTCGTCTCTATAAACAAAAACCTAATTACGCCACTCTCTGAGTCTTCGGCTGTCTCTGCTACCCTCACCTTCACACCAAACACAAACTTGCTCCTCGCTCTACTCCATGTATTTTTCTTGGGTACCCCTCCAATCATCGGGGTTACCGCTGTCTGGATCTTACAACTAACAAAATCATGCTCTCTCGACATGTCACCTTCGATGAGACTTGCTTCCCATTCGGTTCCATGACACCCACTCAACCACCATCATATGACTTTCTGGACCCTCCTCCAAATCTATTTTCCAGAACCTTTCATCTACCACCGGAGACACAGCCTCCTCTTCCTGAGGCTACCGGCACCACACCTCCACCTCATCATATTACGGAGCCACAGCCTCCTCCTACTGAGGCTACCGTTCCTGCACCTCCACCTCATCCTATTCAGGAGCCACAGCCTCCTCCTACTGAGGCTACATCTTCCTCTACTTCTCTCTCCACTCACCCCATGATCACCCGCACCCGCCTTGGTACCACCAAGCCAGTTCAACATCTCAACCTTCACACAACCGCCATATCTCCCATTCCCCGCACTTACTCTGAAGCTCTTCATGACCCTAACTGGAAACAAGCTATGACTGATGAATATAATGCTTTAATTAACAACAGTACTTGGAAACTTGTGTCTCGCCCATCGGACACGAACATAGTTCGCTCCATGTGGCTATTCAAGCACAAGTATAATGCAGACGGTAATTTGAGCAGGTATAAGGCTCGACTCATTGCTAACGGTCGAAGCCTGCAGGTTGGCATTGATTGTGATGAGACTTTTAGTCCGGTTGTTAAACCGGCATCCATCCGTACAGTTCTTAGTTTAGCGATCTCTAGACACTGGCCTGTCCACCAGCTAGATGTCAAGAACGCCTTTCTACTTGGTCAACTTTCTGAGACTGTCTATATGCATCGGCCTCCCGGGTTTCGTGATCATAAATACCCGGATCATGTCTGCTTATTGCAGAAATCTCTATATGGCCTCAAGCAGGCCCCTCGTGCTTGGTTTCAACGCTTTTCCGGATATGCACATCGAATTGGTTTTCATCAAAGCCGCTGTGATACGTCACTTTTTATTTACCGTCACGGATCTGATACAGCCTATCTGCTTCTATATGTTGATGATATTGTGTTGACTGCTTCCTCTACAGGTTTACTTCAGCGGATTATATCTTCCTTACATAAGGAATTTGCTATGACTGATTTGGGTCCCTTGAACTACTTTCTTGGGATCCACGCGACTCGTACTGCATCTGGTATGTTCCTTTCTCAGAGGCAATATGCTACTGAGATCATTGAGCGGGCTGGAATGCCCACTTGCCATCCCTGTAGGACCCCAGTTGAACCGGGTGCCAAGCTTACTAGTCACGGTCCTCCTGTCAAGGACCCGACTCTTTATCGGAGCCTTGCAGGCGCATTACAGTATCTCACGTTCACTCGACCCGACATCTCATACGCTGTTCAACAGATATGTCTCTTCATGCATGATCCACGGGAACAACACATGCACGCCCTGAAACGGATCATTCGCTATATTCAGGGTACCACTGATCTTGCCTTACAGTTATACGCATCATCTCCTACTAGCTTGGTTGCCTACTCAGACGCTGATTGGGCAGGTTTCCCAACTACCAGACGATCTACCTCCGGTTACTGTGTTTTTCTTGGTAATAACCTTTTATCATGGTCATCCAAACGACAACCTACGCCCTCTCGCTCCAGTGCCAAAGCAGAGTATCGTGGGGTTGCCAACGCTGTTGTCGAGGCTTGCTGGATTCATAACCTTCTCCGAGAGCTTCACTGTCCTCTTACCTCAGCCACTCTGATATATTGTGATAATGTCAGTTCGGTCTACCTATCTACTAATCCAGTTCAACATCAGCGGACTAAGGATATCGATATCGACATTCACTTTGTCCGTGACCTTGTTGCCCAGGGACATGTGCGAGTTCTTCATGTGCCATCCACATATCAGTTTGCAGACATCTTCACCAAAGGTCTCCCATACGCATTGTTTGACGAGTTTCGATCTAGTTTGAGCGTCCAGTGTACTCCCACTCCAACTGCGGGGGGATGTTAGTCTATATTATTATTAGCCCATGTATTTCTCTTATTGGGTTTAGCCCTTTTAGCATTGTTAGGGTTTTAGCCTATAAAAGGCTACTATTGTATTATGTACTGGCATTCAATCAAATAATATCAATCCATTCTATTACGTACTTTAACAGTCATGACTGTGAAACTTTAATTTGTTTGATCAACATAATATATTAAAGAAAGAATCGCTAAGGAGCAGATACAGAGACCATCTAACAAAACAATTACAAGGGCTTCAAAGATTGGAGTTCGAACAACAATTACTGTATGAAACATTATAGTAAAGAGAATAACGCAAATGGTAAACTATGAAAAATACATAAGTCCTTATACTGATTTTGATAAATTATGAAGTCAGAGAATCAAGCTTATTAATGTAAATTAGATAAGTGCATATACTGATATTGATAGATTCGACAAACAATGAGAATAATGTGAAGTGTAACTTGAGAGTAGAGATTGCATTTTTCAACCCCTTCACTTATGATTTAGGAATGGCCGGATATGGGTTGACATTTTGTCTCTGATAGACATAAAGATCTAACAAAAGGTAACGTAGTTGCTAATCAAAAGTATTGAATGGATCACAATTACCCATGGTATATTTTTAGATCATATAACCTTGTATGATTGATGAAATTACAAAAGTTCAAGTACATCGACTGCAGACCATATGTTCTTTCCTTTTGCAGGATGTTAATTGTCTTCCTTTTAACTTAGCATTTTAGCCATGAATTTATACTCAACTTAGACCGCCTACCATCTATTTTATCCTTAATTATAAAACTTTTATGATGACATTTTTTTTGCCTAAAGGGGCACTTGTCAAAGATTGGACCTTTAGATTGTAAAGACCCGTCCTAATCCATAAGAACGAATATAATAACATATGATTAAATTGCGAGGTATTTGACCTCTATATGATACATTTTATATGACAACCCGGAAATTTTTGACAAAATTTGAACAAAATCTTTGAGACGATTCATTTAAACTTCAACAAAATTCCGACGATTCACGAACAATTATTCATAAATAATTATGCATTTGTATTAATTCGTTATATTAATACTATTATTAATATCAATTTTATCACTAATCATTATCATTTACAAATATTATTATTACAAATATTATTAAGGTTATTATTATTATTAATTATTAATAACATTAGTATTATTAGTTTTATCACTTTTAAGATTATTATAAATATCATTATTATTAATAATAATAATATTATTATTAATAGCATTAATAACATTTATAATGATTATTATCATTATTAATATCATTATTATTAATTTTTGTTATCATTAAATATCATTACTAATATTATTATTAAAATTATTAGTATTAACATTAAGGATAATATTAGTAGTACCATATTGACTAAAACCCTTATTTTAGTATTATTACCATTATGGTTATTTAAAAAAAAACTTATTATTACTATTATTAATATTATTATTATTAATTCTATTATTAGTATTTTTATTATTAATAGTATTATTATTATATATTTATTAATTTTTTATGAAATCATGATCTATGAAATCTGTTTTTGATCTGTATAATAACACTATCTGATTTAATTTTTTTTATAATCGACATATACCTAATTTGATGATCACTATCTGTTTTAAAAATCCTGGATCGTGATTTCCTATCTGTTTTCTGTTATACTTGCTTTATATTTTAATTCAATCTTCTGATTCCTGTCTAGGAGGCGAATGTCGACAACAACACAACTAGTGAATGAATTATGCTTTTACATAAATTATTCCATCGCACATTATATATATATATATACCTTGCTGAAATTGAGGATTAAAAACAGGAAATCAAAAATTACAGCTCGATACCTCTGTTTGTATCATTTTTTTCCAAAAGCCCGAAATCGAATCAAATTCCAAAATCCAAAAATGCAGTTTTGTTAGGAATAATTCATTCATACTATCTGTAAAATCCCAACTCCCAATTCTTTCTATCAATCTCTAATTTTCGAGTCAAAGTTTAGATTTTAAAAAGTCAAACGATTGTTCTTGGTGAAATTCGAGATTGTTTTATGTTTTCTGTTAAATTGATGATTCCAAAGGTTTCCTTGAATGATTTAAAACCTATTTCGTGTTATAATCATTGGCTAAAACGTTATAAAAATAAAAAATCAATTTTGTGTTCTTCTTCCTCTTTACGCGAACAGCAGACCAGTTCTTTATTTATTTAATTTTTTTTCATTTTCTATTAGTACAATAACTATAAACAATTATTTATTTGATTATGAAGAATTTAAAGATGTTGGATTCGTTCGTTCTGTAACCGATTGAAATTGGAGATGAAAAAGATGATTACGGTTTTAAATATATTAGGAGTTAGAATGATATTAAATCAGAAAAGAGAAGGCAGCTGAATGGTTTAGGGTGTTGATGGGTTTCGAGAGGTCACGGGTTCGAGTCCCGTCTTGGGCATTTTTTTTTTTAGAAAAGCTTGAGGTAGTTTTCTTTATTATCTATTATCTATTATTATTATTATTATTAATATTATTATTATTATCGTTATTATTATTAGTAATATTATTATTATTATTATTATTACTAAATAAGAATTAATGATCATTTATTATTATTGCTATTATGGTTATTATTAATATTGTAATTATTATTATTATTATATTTATCATGTTTTTAAATATTATAATCATTCTTATTACTAATATAGTTATTATTATTATTATTAGTATCAAAATAAGTATTATTAAGTATTAAGCATTATTATCAAAACCATTATTTTCATTATCATTATTATTAAACTTATCATTGTTATTAAAAATTACTATTATTAATATTGTAATTATCATTATTAACAGTATCATTATTACTAGAAATTATCATTAAAAGTTTTATTAAAAATCTATAGATCTTAAAACCATCATTTTATTAAAATTAACATTTTTATTATTATTAATATTACTATTATCATTTTTACTAACAATGTGACTAATGATAATTATTTTCAACTTCATTATTAATCTAATTAATAGTATTATTATTGTTATTACAGAATAATACAACTCTTTATTTATTATTATTAATAATATCATCTTATCAAATAAATATTTATATATAGAATATATATAAAAGTATATATATAGAAATATATAACAAGTGAAATAATATATCTAAACTTATTTGATTACAAGTATATGTGTTAATATATATACTTGATATAGGTTCGTGAATCCGAGGACAACTCTGCACTTGTTCAGTGCCATCATATGCGTAATTACTACGAAATACGAAATACAGTATCGTGAGTTTTCATAGCTCCCTTTTTATATATATTTTTGGGCTGAGAATACATGCGCAACTTTTATAACTGTTTTACGTTTAGACACAAGTACTCAAACTTTTATGCTATATACGTGCTTTGTCATGCTAAATCCCTGCCGTAATATCATTAATTGATGAGGTATAAGATGCAAGCTTAGTTATTGTGAGTAGCGCTACTGAGAGTGACATCTCTAGTCAGTTGACCGTTGGTCTTTGACTACATAATAATGATTCAACGACACGAATAACAAGTGTCACGGGATAACTTTTGTTTAGTCGCGATATTACAAACTCAGCAATACTTTTAGATTGATATTTCTATATCAATCAACTCTTATTAAATCTTGTGGTCTAACACTATTATTGAAATCATTATTTATGATAAACCTATGAACTCACCAACCTTTTGGTTGACACTATTTAGCATGTTTATTCTCAGGTCCTACATAATGCTTCCGCTGTGTATTTTCTAATTGAAAGCAACATTTCAACGAGTCATTCATGGATAATTTGAAGGACTTGCATTTGCTAATTTGATGATGATTGCTTGCTATGCTTGGAGTCTTCATTACATATCATATCAATTAAAGATATTTAATGCGTTGTTTATTAAATACAATGTAATTTATTTATCTTCCGCTGCAAAAATCAATAAAACGTCTCATATAGAGTCATTCTTGTTTATACAATTATGATTTGATATAATTAGTCACAAATACCCCAGGCCCTATTTGGGGGTGTGACAGATTGGTATCAGAGCAGTACTGTTGTAGAGAACCAGGATTGCATTTTAAGTGTGCCTTATACAATTAGGTACCTTAGCAATGTAGGACTATAACTTTCCTTGACTATAGTGCCTTTAATTGTTACCTTTAATTGTTAAATGCTACACTATATTTTTAGGAACTTTACTTATCTTAGAATGCCGAGCCAATCTAAGAACTCTGCTAATTCCCCTAAGTATTATCTAATTATGCCACCGCATCTAAATGAGACACTATGATTTCTGAAATTCTTGACATTCCTAAGTCATCTATCATGGTTTGTGTATTACATATGTATTACATGAGATATTATCCATGAATTTTGAAACTCCTATATTTGTTACTATTCATAGTTAAACGTATATAACTCCCTGTTATATCACGTACCTATATACCTTATGCCTTTATGCATCGGTTTGCGAACCAGAAAATGTCATTGGGTTATTGAGAATCTCAAAGACATTATAATGTCATCACTACTCATATTCATTACTTTTAAATCTTTGATTTCTCGTTATTTTTGATCATTGAACTTTTTTGACTGATGGCGTCTACGAAACTCTAGAATGGAAGGGTTTGGATTACCAATTTAAAGGATCCTATAGCTCAAGCCCCTATACCTGAATAGGCCATTACGAATTGAAAGTCTTTAAATCGAAAGATTATCAGATTACATACTTATCATTTTATGATCTCGACACGTCATACTGCCATTATTGGAGTATAGACACATCATATCTTATTATATCTTATCATATCTATCTCAAAAGACTCTGTCTAACACTTTTCCAAAATTTCCTCCGTAAATTACGAAAATCTTTTTGCTATATATACTATTCAAGGAGACGAATATATCATTCAATATTCAACACCGATTTCATATTAAACCCTAATTCCAAACACATAATATGGATTCCTCGAACTCCTCGAGCTCCAATGGCAGCGTAACCGGAACAAACAAACCAATCAGCCATCATCTATTCTGGATGAATTGAGGATGGGTGAGTAGTTGACTTAATCAATGGAGAAGTGAAGAAGGAGATCCTTTCCACTCATCAAATTGCCCTATTGGCGAAGAACCAGAAGCACTTACCGGCGAACCAATCCGAAACACCATTTTCACACTCATTTCCAGGATATCCCGTCACGAGTATATATTATCTAGAATTCTAGATCTTATTCATCCCCTTGTCCGAACTGCAAATCATCCCGGTATAATAGAAGAAGTCAACGAGCTTTGCGCTCGAGTAGTGGCTCTGGAGAATATGGTGCGAATTCTACAAGCATCAGTAGCACCAGCAGCATAACCATCACCACCAGTACCATCAGGATCACCACCAACAGCATCAGCTTCACCAACAACAATATCTGCATTCCACGCCTCAACATCACCCTCAGTAATTCAGATATCAACATTATACGCCCATAGATACCAAGGAATATTTGTAATAATGAGTTAAGATGTATTGACTCATTCTTCCTAATGAATTATATATGTATACTTTATATATATATATATATATATATATATATATATATATATATATATATATATATATATATGTATGATTTGGAACAATAATAAATCTTTTCGTACTAAGCTATTACGTGTGAATCTTAACTAGTATGTACTACTTGGTTAATTCATATCACTAATATGCTATAATGTACATCCTTCGTTAATAACTTAACAATCGTTAATCACTGCTTCAACACAATAAACTCCATTTCATAATAAACCAAGTGTATTATTCAAATACATGTTTGATTTTACACTTCTATTTTCGATGTACTTGAAACTTTCTAGAAAAACATCATTCGTGCCTTGCGAATTTCACAAGGATTCCACGAGCACCAACATCATATACCGAGGTATATCAATAACAATGAACGATGAAGTATTGATTCATAACTTCATTAAAGAAATATTCCGCGACGATTATGTAATCTCTCAAGTTTTGAAGATTATTTATTCTCGCTTCAACCGCAAATCAAATGAGTTTAATATTATATTAACTCATTAAATCTATATTATACCTGAAGAATACATATATGAACGTATATCTTCATAAAGATGATAATCCTTTTGTACAAACTGTTAATTTAAGAATATTTTAACGGGTAGGTAATACTCGAGAAATATTTATATCTCACATTATTATGTTACATTATACATTCTCCAATTCTGATTCAATAATCAGTAACTATACTACTTACATCCACATATGTATCCGTTCAATAAAGAACAATTATTTTCATACAAATTCAATTACAGATTCTGATTTTGACATATCGGAATTTAAGTAAAGCTTTAGCAAATGTTATCTTCCTAAAGATCACTACATTCATGAATTATATTCAGTCGTATTCTATGATGAATTATCACATCAAACCACCGAACTTACCATTCCTTAATTTTGAAATTCACAACATTTCCTCGTCAACCGTTAGATCCATTGATAGATGCATCTTACGCTCAAACACTTCAAATTCAAAATTCTTGAAAACAGCCTTTGTATCTTGAGGATCACAATCAGTGTTTAATCATCTAAAAAAGAAATTTCTTGAAACCATCTCGGATTGATAACTGCTGATTCAAATATGGCTGCATTAAATGCAGAGGAAACAGCAAAAGCTGTAGATGGTCTTAATGACCAGAAGCTTGATAATAAAGAATTGTGTGTTGGAAAAGCTCAAAAGAAAATCTGGTATTGAAGAACGGATTGAGCAAACCATGAAGGAAGCTGTGGACAAATCACAAGGACTAAACTTGTAATCAAAGAATCTAGATGATTCGATTTCTGATGAAAACCACAGAAGATCTTTTTACGCATTCTAAATCTTTACGGAAGAATTTTCCTCATTATTCATCGATCTTAGAAATTCTAAGATATTATCGTATCTTTCGTTATAAATATCCTCTATATTTCTGAAGATATCTTCATAACGATTCTTGTTCGCAATTAATTATCTCTTTACGACATCTTTATCACATCATAAAGGAAACTGTTTTAGTTTCTATATTCTGTAAAATTCAAGTTTAGATTATAAATGTTTTGAAGAAGTGTTGGGAATTGAAGCATGAGTTAGTATAATATAAGGACGTCAGGCCAACGTGATTATATTACAGTAAGTCATGCTAAATTTTTAGTGAAAGATGATGATTCATAGACTTTATAATCATCATTTGCCATATTACACGACTCTTACATTCTACTTAATCTCTGAACATATCACGAAAATATATTCTTGATAGTTCCATCCTTAGTAATTCTGGTAATTTACCAAATCAAATCGTGATATTACGCTTAGAACAGTAGGACCATTTGAAACATCATACCTACAAATTCTGGACCATTACTCACTTTACTTAGAGTCGAGAGGAGAATAAAAAGGCAAAGAGCTCCGACATATAAGGGAAAATATAAAACCCGATAACGATACCGAAATTACAAACCGTGTATATCAATACGTATTGCAACGTAAAGACACGGGAGAATTAAAAACATTATAACCCCAAGGGAAAAGTAGAAGAAAACAAATTCCTCTGGTGGTAAATGAAAAAGAAGAATGACTGCATATATGGTCAATATAATAACAAGTATCAATACGGGATTGAGCATATTGACAAATCTTTAGAAGTATGAATTTAGGAAGAAAGTATAGAAGCGGTGAAAATAATGAAACGGAAGAAGCTAATTTATAGCAAAATTCCAAACACGGCAATCGAGGCAATTCACTGCATTTAATCAAAGAAATCTCAAAATTCCTTAATTACCGGAGAATCAAATCTCATAAAGATTACGAAGATTTCTTTAATCCCTTGAATCCTGGAAATCCATCGTGACTACATCAAAAGATAAAACGAACATTTAATTTACTCAACTCACTCTTTTACGATAGCTTCGTTTATACTCTTCCTATAATCGAATCGTTTTATCCATATTATTCAATAGTGATAAAACTTTATTTTTCAACTTATATTCATCATTCTTGTTGTAAACAATGACGATCTCTATCAAATTTCATGACTGTGAATTTCACGAAATCCTCTCTGTTTGTCTGCCCTAATATTGTGGCATAAACGCTCAAGGTTTAAATGAGCTCGATATTATTCATAACACATTTCATATGTACTGAAATGACTTGTAAAACATCATCAATTCTTTTTGAGGATAACCTAGTCAAATGACACTTTTGATCCTTTAGATAACCTCCGCATTAATGATAAAATGCACTTCATAGAAGAACCTATAGAATTATGGTTCGTATAATTTAAACGCTTGAAACAGAATAATATTATACCCGTTGGAATTCACGCAAGGCCCCGAGCATACCTGGGAACGTGAAGACCAAATAAAACGTAAATATCCTCGTCTATGTACGAACGACGCCGATTGATGGAAACAACTAAATTTCGGGACGAAATTTCTTTTAACGGGTAGGTACTATGATAACCCGGAAATTTTCGACAAAATTTGAACAAAATCTTTGAGACGATTCATTTAAACTTCAACAAAATTCCGACGATTCACGAACAATTATTCATAAATAATTATGCATTTGTATTAATTCGTTATATTAATACTATTATTAATATAAATTTTATCACTAATCATTATCATTTACAAATATTATTATTACAAATATTATTAATGTTATTATTATTAATAATTATTAATAACATTAATATTATTAGTATTATCACTTTTAAGATTATTATAAATATCAATATTATTATTAATACAACTTATTATTAATAATAATAATATTATTATTATTAATAGCATTAATAACATTTATAATGATTATTATCATTATTAATATCATTATTATTAATTTTTGTTATCATTAAATATCATTACTAATACTATTATTAAAATTATTAGTATTAACATTAAGGATAATATTAGTAGTATCATATTGACTAAAACCCTTATTTTAGTATTATTACCATTATGGTTATTTAAAAAAAAACTTATTATTACTATCATTAATATTATTATTATTAATTCTATTATTAGTATTTTTATTATTAATAGTATTATTATTATATCTTTATTAATTTTTTTATGAAATCGTGATCTATGAAATCTGCTTTTGATCTGTATAATAACACTATCTGATTTAAATTTTTTTTATAATCGACATATACCTAATTTGATGATCACTATCTGTTTTAAAAATCCTGGATCATGATTTCCTATCTGTTTTCTGTTATACTTGCTTTATATTTCAATTCAATCTTCTGATTCCTGTCTAGGAGGCGAATGTTGACAACAACACAACCATTGAATGAATTATGCTTTTACATAAATTATTCCATCGCACATTATATATATACCTTGCTGAAATTGAGGATTAAAAACAGGAAATCAAAAATTACAGCTCGATACCTCTGTTTGTATCATTTTTTTCCAAAAGCCCGAAATCGAATCAAATTCCAAAATCCAAAAATGCAGTTTTGTTAGGAATAATTCATTCATACTATCTATAAAATCCCAACTCCCAATTCTTTCTATCAATCTCTAATTTTTGAGTCAAAGTTTAGATTTTAAAAAGTCAAATGATTGTTCTTGGTGAAATTCGAGATTGTTTTTATGTTTTCTGTTAAATTGATGATTCCAAAGGTTTCCTTGAATGATTTAAAACCTATTTTGTGTTATAATCATTGGCTAAAACGTTATAAAAATAAAAAATCAATTTTGTGTTCTTCTTCCTCTTTACGCGAACAGCAGACCAGTTCTTTATTTATTTAATTTTTTTTTTCATTTTCTATTAGTACAATAACTATAAACAATTATTTATATGATTATGAAGAATTTAAAGATGTTGTATTCGTTCGTTCTGTGACCGATTGAAATTGGAGATGAAAAAGATGATTACGGTTTTAAATATATTAGGAGATAGAATGATATTAAATCAAAAAAGAGAAGGCAGCTGAATGGTTTAGGGTGTTGATGGGTTTTGAGAGGTCACGGGTTCGAGTCCCGTGTTGGGCATTTTTTTTAGAAAAGCTTGAGGTAGTTTTCTTTATTATCTATTATTATTATTATTATTAATATTATTATTATTATTATTGTTATTATTATTAGTAATATAATTATTATTATTATTACTAAATAAGAATTAATGATCATTTATTATTATTGCTATTATGGTTATTATTAATATTGTAATTATTAGTATTATAAATATTATTATATTTATCATGTTTTTAAGTATTATAATTTTTATTATCATTCTTATTACTAATATAGTTATTATTATTATTATTAGTATCAAAATAAGTATTATTAAGTATTAAGCATTATTATAAAAACCATTATTTTCATTATCATTATTATTAAACTTATCATTATTATTAAAAATTACTATTGTTAATATTGTAATTATCATTATTAACAGTATCATTATTACTAGAAATTATCATTAAAAGTTTTATTAAAAATCTATAGATCTTAAAACCATCATTTTATTAAAATTAACATTTTTATTATTATTAATATTACTATTATCATTTTTACTAACAAAGTGACTAATGATAATTATTTTTAACTTCATTATTAATCTAATTAATAGTATTATTATTGTTATTACAGAATAATACAACTCTTTATTTATTATTATTAATAATATCATCTTATCAAATAAATACTTATATATAGAATATATATAAAAGTATATATATAGAAATATATAACAAGTGAAATAATATATATAAACTTATTTGATTACAAGTATATGTGTTAATATATATACTTGATATAGGTTCGTGAATCCGAGGACAACTCTGCACTTGTTAAGTGCCATCATATGCGTAATTACTACGAAATACGAAATACAGTATCGAGAGTTTTCATAGCTCCCTTTTTATATATATTTTTGGGCTGAGAATACATGCGCAACTTTTATAACTATTTTACGTTTAGACACAAGTACTCAAACTTTTATGCTATATACGTGCTTTGTCATGCTAAATCCCTGCCGTAATATCGTTAATTGCTGAGGTATAAGATGCAAGCTTTGTTATTGTGAGTAGCACTACTGAGAGTAACGTCTCTAGTCAGTTGACCGTTGGTCTTTGACTACATAATAATGATTCAATGACACGAATAACAAGTGTCACGGGGTAACTTTTGTTTAGTCGCGATATTACAAACTCAGCAATACTTTTAGATTGATATTTCTATATCAATCAACTCTTATTAAATCTTGTGGTCTAACACTATTATTGAAATCATTATTTATGATAAACCTATGAACTCACCAACCTTTTGGTTGACACTATTTAGCATGTTTATTCTCAGGTCCTACATAATGCTTCCGCTGTGTATTTGCTAATTGAAAGCAAATTTCAACGAGTCATTCATGGATAATTTGAAGGACTTGCATTTGCTAATTTGATGATGATTGCTTGCTATGCTTGGAGTCTTCATTACATATCATATCAATTAAAGATATTTAATGCGTTGTTTATTAAATACAATGTAATCTATTTATCTTCCGCTGCAAAACTCAATAAAACGTCTCATATAGAGTCGTTCTCGTTTATACAATTATGATTTGATATAATTAGTCACAAATACCCCAGGCCCTATTTGGGGGTGTGACATTTTACAAACATTGCATTCGTTTTAAAAGACAAACTTTCATTACATCGAAAGTTGACAGGCATGCATACCATTTCTTAATATCCAACGATAAGCATGTGCGGGCAAGAGCATACAAAGTAAGAGATCTTGTGTGGATCGACAATCAAGCGAACAGGGCCCAAAACACTGGAAAGCTAGGACCAAACTGGGAGGGACCTTACAAGGTCATTGGAATCAGTAACACTGGAACTTACAAACTGGCAGAGCTCAAGGGTAATCCAATTAAGCGGACCTGGCATGATATCACGCTTAAGAAATGTTACATGTAATATAGGAATTAGGAGAATTGATCACTCACCTAATTTATCTAGATTTACATGTAATTACTAAAACAACGCGCCTTTGTAGGTCGACCATGTACTGCGTTATTGTAAAATCGTCTTTTCGATTATATTAAAGCAACAAGTCATTATCAGTCAATTATTTCTCGTGCCTTTGAAAGCAGAATAACTACTTGACTTAAACTGCACAAGCACAGTAGTATACTAGCACGTTCCTACCTCTTCAAGGGATGACTTTCCCTAGCATCCGTGCAGCAGAAGTCTGTTTGGCGACAGACCAGACTATTTACCGGAGAGCGATGGTCATTGGGTTGACCTAGTTCCACCCGAGCAGACCTAGGGATCTGCAAGTCATGACTATAAACGAAAAATCGTTGGTCGCGCTTGACCACAGTCCCAAACTAATGTTTGGAAGACTCTTAGAAGCGATTACGAGAGCACGATCTAAGTGTGTATTGAGTGCACATTAATACGCGTAAAGACTCACAACGACACGCCAAGAGTACAAATCACAAAAGTTATCGATAACAAAGCAATAGTATGAGCCATCAATGTATCGCAAACTTACATCATAATGGTATATTTTTATTTCAAAAAATGCATAAGTTACAAAATATTACACGCGCCATAACGCATTATTACATTACAAAGCAAGCCTACAATTTCGAATTCACTAAATCTCGCGCTGTCACCCGCGGATCGCGCGACAACTCCTCCAGACGAGGAATAGGAATGTGGCGTAGGGCCATACAAGCTTTCCTAGCCTTCTCGCGCACCTCGGGTATGAGGAAATCTTGAATAGATTTAGGGAGAACGGAAGGCATCTGAACATGCTCTTTTATGATACTCCAGAAGTAAAGACACTTAACATCCTGAATGACCTTCAACGCGTCTTCATAACGATCATTCACGGCGTCGCTGTTCATAGCATTATCCACTATATGTAGTAACCCAAACTTTTCCATGTTTATATATTAAATGTATTTGATATTTACATGATTAAATGTTTCCAACATGTTAAGCAATCAAACTTGTTAAGACTTGATTAATTGAAATGGGTGTATGTAGACAATTGACCACCCAAATTGACCGGCAATTCACGAACGTTAAAACTTGTGAAAATGACAAGATAATATATATATATATATATATATATATATATATATATATATATATATATATATATATATATATATATATATATATATATATATATATATATATATATATATATATATATATATATATATATATATATATATATATTGTGATATTATGATGAGTAAGTATCTCACTAAGTATGTTAACAATGAGTTATATACATAAAATGAGACTATTGAATTAAGAAACTCGAAGCGATATATATAACGACTATCGTTATAACAACGTCTTACTAAATACATATGTATCATATTAATATATTAATACACTATGTTTAACATAATAAAATGATAATTAAATATATCATTAAAGTGTATTAACAATGAACTACATATGTAAAATAAGACTACTAACTTAAGGATTTCGAAACAAACTATATTTGTAACGATTATCGTTGTAACGACGTTTTAATATATATATATATATATATATATATATATCGTATTAAGATATATTCATACACCATGTTATCATGATAATATGATAATTTAACATCTCAGGAGATATAATAAACAATGGGTTAACTACATCAAATGAGATCGTTAACTTAAAGATTTCAAAACAACACTTACATGTAACGACTAACGATGACTTAACGACTCAGTTAAAATGTATATACATGTAGTGTATTAAGATGTATTAATACACTTTTGGAAGACTTCAAGATATATATCAAGATACTAATACTTAACAAAAATGATCACAATTACATTCTCATTCATTTTTATCAACAATTCTACTCGTATTCATCTGTATTCGTACTCGTACAATACTCAGCTTCTAGATGTATTTACTATTGGTATATACACTTCAATGATCAGCTCTTAGTATCCTTAATGAGTCACCTAAACATGTGGGAACCATCATTTAACATCTAGCATGAAATGTCTCACAAAATTACAAACTAATGGAGGCTATATGACAAAACCTCATTCACGTGAATCTTACTCACACATCAAACACATTTTCATTCAACTTTCATACATCAAATTGATCTCTCTAAAGTTTTCTCTCATTGTTTTAAGTGTTCTTCATCATTTCCTTCATAATCTAGCTCAATCTAGCTCAATATATCTAACCTAGATCAACTTACAAAACAACTACTCAAGAACACATCAAGAACACTTTCAAGTTTGCAAGTCTACTTCCAAGCTTTCTAATCCATTCCAAGAAATCATCTAGGATTAAGAAACCTTTGTTATTTATAGTAGGTTATCTCTCTAATTCAAGGTAATACTCATATTCAAACTTTGATTCAATTTCTATAACTATAACAATCTTAATTCGAGTAGAAATCTTACTTGAACTTGTTTTCGTGTCATGATTCTACTTCAAGAACTTTCAAGCCATCCAAGATCCTTTGAAGCTAGATCATTTATTGTCACTTCCAGTAGGTTTACCTACTATACTTTAGGTAGTAATGATGTTCATAACATCATTCGATTCATATATATATAACTATCTTATTCGAAGATTTAAACTTGTAATCACTAGAACATAGTTTAGTTAATTCTAAACTTGTTCCCAAATAAAGTTAATCCTTCTAACTTAACTTTTAAAATCAACTAAACACATGTTCTTTATCTATATGATATGCTAACTTAATGCTTTAAAACCTGGAAACATGAAGAACACCGTAAAACCGGACATACGCCGTCGTAGTAAAATCGGTGGCTGTTTTGGGTTAGATAATTAAAAACTATGATAAACTTTGATTTAAAAGCTGTTCTTCTGAGAAAATGATATTTCATATGAACATGAAACTATATCCAAAAATCATGGTTAAACTCAATGTAAAAGTATGTTTTTTCAAAATGGTCATCAAGACGTCGTTCTTTCAACTGAAATGACTACCTCTTAAAAAACGAATTGTAACCTATATTTCTGACTATAAACCTATAGTTTTTCTGTTTAGATTATTAATCTTTGGTTCGATATGAAACCATGGCAATTTGATTCACTCAAAACGGATTTAAAACGAAGAAATTATGGGTAAAACAAAATTGGATGTTTTTGCTTGTTTTAGCTACGTGAAAATTTGTAACAAATCTATACTAACCATAACTTAACTAACTTATATTGTATTATACATGTATTCTAACATATATTATGTAATCTTGATAGACCATAGACATGTATACAATGTTTTTACATATCATATCGACGTCATCTATATATATTATTTGGAATAACCATAGATACTCTATATGCGGTAATGCTCGAGTTAGCTATACAGGGTTGAGGTTGATTCCAAAATAATATATGTACTTTGAGTTGTGATCGAGTCTGAGACTTGTATACACTGGGTCGTGGATTGATTCGAGAAAATATATTGATTTATGTACTACTAACTGTGGACTACTAATTGTGGACTACTAACGTTGGACTGCAAACTTAACAACTTAAATCGTTAAAATGTAATAAAATATGTTGTGAATATATTTCGATCATATATATATATATATATATATATATATATATATATATATATATATATATATATATATATATATATATATATATATATTATAGGTTCGTGAATCGACCCGTGGCCAAGTCTTATTTTCGACGAAGTGAAAATACGTGAAAGTGAGTTATAGTCCCAGTTTTAAAATATAATATTTTTGCGATGTGAATACATGCAGTTTTATAAATGTTTTACAAAATAGACACAAGTACGTGAAACTACATTCTATGGTTGAATGATCGAAATCGAATATGCCCCTTTTAGTCTGGTAATCTAAGAATTAGGGAACAGACACCCTAATTGATGCGAATCCTAAAGGTAGATCTATTGGGCCCAACAAGCCCCATCCAAAATACCGGATGCTTTAGTACTTCGAATTTATCATGTCCGAAGGGAGTCCCGGAATGATGGGGATATTCTATATGCATCTTGTTAATGTTGGTTACCAGGTGTTCACCATATGAATGATTTTTATCTCTATGTATGGGATGTATATTTATGAGAAATGGAAATATGAAATCTTGTGGTCTATTATTACGATATGATAAATATATAGGTTAAACCTATAACTCACTGATGTTATGCGAGGTGTATACAAAATAGTTATATTTTTATTGCGAAATACTATTAAATACGATACAATTTTACACAAGTTATTTATTTATTTATAGAGTGGATATACCTAAACCTTGCTACAACACTTATAGGCAGTGTACCTAATAGTACAGTAGTGTAGTTTTTAGTAAGTCTGGTTCGTTCCACAGGGATACAATAAACAAGTTTAACGCTATAATTATTTTAACCTATAATTGTAAAAATATAAATATATAAATATATAAGTAGTATTATTATTATAAAAGGGAGTTTTTACCGTTTAATGACCGGTTTTTCGATTTTATGTCTTAAGTCGCAATTAAAACCTAATGTAAAATATTAAAAATAAATATAACTTAATTTAAAGCGTAAATTAAATAACGATAATAAAAGTGCGATAAATAAAATGACAGTAAATAAAAGTTACGATAATTAAAAAGTACGATAATTAAAAGTGCGATAAGATATAAAAGAATTATGCTTATTTAAACTTCCGTAATCATGATGTTTGACGTGTTGATTTTAATTTATTACCATGGGTTAATTGTTTTTTGTCCTGGATTATTCGATATGTCCATCTGGTTTTTGTCCATAACAATCCATCAGTCATAAATATAAAGTGCGAGTGTCCTCGTCAAATTATCCTTATATCCGAAGTCAAATATTCCAACTAATTGGGGACTTAAACTGTAATAAGGTTTTAATACATTGTTAATGATTACACCAGGTTATCGACTGTGTGCAATCCAAGGTTTTAATACTTTATTAACAATTACACCAAGTGTCCTTGTATGTAATCCACCCCTGTTTTAATGAGTCCATTGACTATTAATCCATTCCCGTGTCTGGTTAAATGAACGATTATTAGTACTTATAAATATTCCACCCATCGTGTTCGATCGAGTGTATATGGTTATTTATAGATACGTCAAATTGTAAATCTCTATATTAAATTAACGAACTATCATTTAGTTAAATAAATATAAATTCCATTAATAGCCCATAGTCCAATTTCCACAAGTGTCGGTCTTTTGTCCAAACCTCAATTATGGTACAAAGCCCAATCACCCCATCTTAATATTTAGTCCAACATCATGATTACTTCGATTTAAATAAGCATAATAATAACTTAGCTACGAGACATTAATTTAAAAAAGTTGAACATAACTTACAATGAGTATTAATTGCGTAGCGTTACACGGACAGAATTTCGACTTACAAACTTACAACATTCGCCACTATAACCTTATTATTATTAACTTAAAATTAAAATTAAAATTAAAATTAAAATATAAATATATATTGAGAGTAAGAGAGATTGAATTATATTGTGTATCATTCGTCCGAAAAAAGCTTCAATTTATAGATGTGGCCAAGTATCTCCTGCCATGCGATCGCATGGATTTAACACTGCCTGGCCATGCGATCGCATGGCCCCCTGGGACAGCTCACATTTGCTTGTTTGCTAGTTTGTCGACGGTTTTTAATATATAATATAATATAAACATAATTTTAAGAATTATTTATATATTATATTATATTCATGTGCATAGTTGACTTGTCATTTTAGCTACGTTGCGTCGCACGTTGAAAGTTGGTTCATGTCCCGGTTTTGGATTTTCGAACGTCCTTTCGTACTATTTAATATCTTGTACTTTGCGTTTAGCGGCTCGTACTCCTGTAACTTTTAGACATTTCTTATCAAAAAATTGAACCACTTAGATTGTTGAGCTTTTTGGTCGTTTGCGTCTTTAAATCGTCGAATCTGTCTTTTGTCTTCACTTTTTAATATTTAAACGAATATCACTTGTAAATAGAACAGTTGAAACTAAAAGCTTGTCTTTCTTGAAGGATAATGCTATGAAATATATGTTCATTTTTAGCATTATCAAATATTCCCACACTTGAGCGTTGCTTGTCCTCAAGCAATATAGAACTTGAATATAACTTTACTAGAATCACTTCTTTATTCTTCACACTTTGTACATCAGTGATTTCTATACGGCGGTATAAATAATGGTAGTAACGATGTGGTTTACAGTCCCACATGACTATAAAAATTTAGTTCCTTTAGGAAATTGGATCTTTATGAAAACATTTGATCTTTTGAAAATTCAATCTAGCTTTTACCCTAGATAAGTTTTCCAAAATAACCCTTCACCGGTGTTTGCAAAATGTTTTTGTGGGTCTGGTGGGTTTCAGATTTGAAAATTTTAGCTCAAAACTTATGGTTTTGTGTCACCCACTTGCTAACCTTGTATTAGGAAAACAACACGTCCAGTATACTTTCTCCATATATTACCTTTCGGTAAACTACCGTCCTGTTGTAAAGAAAAGCGTTGAACAAGCAACTGTTAAGGCAATGTCCCGTGACATGCTTTTGATTATGGTCTATAACGTGTCGGATGCAATTACTATCCTTGGTAGGAGCACTAGTAAAGATCACCCTATAGTTTTTCGGTCTAGCACAAGGTCCTGTCTTCAACCATGCTATGCAACCACCGTTCTTACGGTTGACACCCAATTTAGTTCAGGTGACCTAATGAATTCCAGGTGAATTCCTAGGATTTTACGTTCAATGGTAATGAACGCATTGAAAATGGGTTTTCAGAAAACAAATCGGTTTATAATTTTGATTAAAATATTTTCTCGTTCAAGCTCGAGTTTAGATATCATCGAATTCCATGAGTTTGAATTCTCAATCTTTAAGGTCAATCTCAAGGATTGATTAATATCAGTCTTAAAAGCTGATTTTTGATCTTTAAGGAGATTATCCTTTCTGGAGATCTGATTCATTAGTCTTATAAGCTAATTTGCATGGTGCCCCCCATTGTACGAGACAGATCCTCTCATGGTTAGGATAAGTCTGACCACTTGGCGACCCTGTTTGATGCTGAGGTCCGTGGATTTCCAGCTGATTTTCGAGAAAACTTTTCAAGGTTTTTCGTAGACTCTACAACTGGTTTGGAGGACAACTTCCTGACCTAAATTAAGAAGCGCGTGTCTTTTTCTCGAAAGACTTTACTTCCTTTTAAATTCCATTTATATTACAATAAACTGGGTAAAACTGATTAATATCGTTCAAAACAAAAGTATCGTCAATTATTTGTACAAAAATATGTGATATATGTTCTAAATAACTTGGTAATTTTTTCCCACACTTGGCTTTTATTTTCCTTTCTTTGCCTTTTTATTTTCCTCTATTCCATTTTAAATGAATTCTAACATTTTGGGTTGTTTCTCAATTTATGCCCTTTCCGAGGTAACAATAATTTCGGTGTTAACACCTAGTTTTATCGTTCATAAATATGTATAAACATGATTTTGAATTCATTTATTTGAAAATTTTGAAAAATTTACTAGAATTGGGTAGTCAGTATATAAGACTAGGGCTGTTCTTTATTATCAGAGAGTACTAGATTCTAATACAACTACTGCGTTACTAGTATTTTTAATGGTAACCAAGTGTTTAAATTAAAATTTTAAAAATTCAAAAGAATTTAACCCCTTCCCACACTCAAGATCTTGCAATGCCCTCATTTGCAAGAAATCAGTAACAATCTAAATTATTGAGGGTGATTAGCGTAGAAAAATGATTAAATTTTACCAAAGTTTCCAAACATATTGTTGTTTATGTTGAATGATAAATGGTGCACATCATTTGTTCATTCCTACAGTTGTTATTTCACATTTATTTTGCATCTTGTCGTCAAAATTAGTTGCTTTTGCAGAACTTAATGCCAGTCTTTGAAAATGCGCTGTTTTACCCTGTTGTATACATGAAATAAAATACATACAATACAATTATAAACATGCATGGTAATTTGAAATGGGACTTATTATCCCACTTTCAAATTACAAAAATGAAATATTAGTACAAAATAATAAAAATATTAAACATTACATTAAAGTATCAAAATGTTAAATGTTTAGCATAAATAAAAATAATAAAAGAGAAGATATCACCAATGGAACACTATTGGTTTGGATAGGGGGTCCAGTTCATATCATCTATAGGCATTTTGGTATGCTTGATTGGGGTCGTACAGGTCAAAGGGTGGTCGCATATCAGGCTGATGCGGTGGATAGTAAGCAGGTCGAGTCGAGATGTAGTTATTTGGTACCTGATATGATAGCTGGCTTATGATATGATGCTGATGATAGTGCCATCTATCATGCTGTCATTGCCTGGAATGCTCGTACACATTCTCGGCATGCCACAGCTCGTACTGACTATGTTTTGCCTCATTTGTCATTTCTACCTCATCTATACGATGGTAAACGTCAGTAACAGCCTCCCTAATGACATCCCTAATGTCATCCGCTTCCTCTATTTCCTCATCTGAACCTCTCTCTACCTGTGGATGAGGGCCCTGATATGGTATTGCCTGATTGCGTTTGCTCTTTAATACCTTTGCACCTTGATAGACCCGCAATCCTAAAGTCTCATCCTATTCCCTACACACCATCAGTGGACTCCCTTGATCCCTATCTACAACTAAATACTCTCCAATGAGAGTAACAAAAATACCTCCTCCTATTATTCCCCCGTCCTGTATTCCTTCCACCATCTTAGACAAATAAAAACCAACACAGTAGGGGATATTAACAAAGCTTCTAGTGTTTCGAATACACTTAAGGTAAAATAAATAGTGTAAGGTCATCTTCTCCTTGTTGTTACCTCTTTGTGTAATCGAATTAGCTAAAAATCTATGTATAATACGAAGCTCTGCTTTGTTAATATCTAAATAGGAGTGTCTTCCTCCCCGCGTAAAAACATTATAATTTGACATACGTCTCCAGACGGCGTCCGCGTCAAAATTCCTATCTACCCTTTCACCATGATAAATCAAATTTGTACAATCAGGTAGTAGTAATTCAGCAGGAGAGTAAATCTGTAAAGCCCTGGCCATGTCCAGCATGGACATCCTGTACATCCTACGGCCAAGTAAAAATCTAAGAAAACTCTTATCATCTAACCTATCTACATCCTTATTAAAAGATATAGAACTCATAAGCTTAACACACCACTCTTTATATACAGGCCTACGAGTGGTAAATAAACGTTCCCAATCGGGAAAAGAAGAGCTGCCATACCTTTGGATTAGATGCTGCCTAACTGGGTTAGTTAGGTGGACCCTTTCCAAAGTCTCCCAATTGATTACCCTCGGTACTTCTACATTTTTCGTTACCAGTTTAAATTTGTTACTTTGGTACGTCGGGTAATCTCTTCAACTTCTATCAATCCTTAAATTGGGATGCAACTGTTCTTCATGAATTGTTGGGTGTTCTACTATATGGTGAGCGGGAAATACTATGTAGGTAATAAAAAATTGTGGGTCTGGCTCATAGTATGGTACGTGTTGATCAGGTTGTTATTGTTGTTCTTGTAGTTGTTCTTGTTCAGGTTCTGGTTCATATTGCATTTCTGGCTGTGGTTCATTTTCAGGTTGTCTGGATGATGATGCACCGCCAGATTCGGTATATTTCTGCAAAACACATTAAACACAAAATTTGTGCATCCAAATATGCATTAGTGTTAGCAAAATAACAAATTAAAACAATTACAATAACATGTTTAATCCATATTAAACTTATATTCATTTTCATATTTTTATCAATTCTACACTTTTTCAAATAAGCATATATGAAAATATTTACAAAGTTCATAAGCATTCAACTCAAATAACATGTCAAAATAATCATTACTAGCAATTGAACAAGTTTCAAATGGCATTTATATCAAATTAATCAAGTTCATGAATTTTAGACTTTAAAAAGTCCACTTTAATTCTCTAAAATCATGTTTAGGATCAAAGTTTGAATCATTTAGCTACCTAAACATGTAACACTACTTAATTTAGCAATAATTCATGACAAAAATTGGCCATAACCTGTTTATATCAAAAAGCCTCAAATTGCTCAAGAACACAAACCCTAGATTTCTAAAATTTTTGAAGTTTTTGGCTTCAAATCATGTTAAATAGCATCAATCTAGGTTATACATGCATAATATACTAACAATTTAACTCTAATTACACTAGAAATTAACAAAATTAAATTAGGTAAAATTTAGCTCAAGAACACTAAAATTCAAATTTAAAGATTTTAGGGGTGAAATCTTTACCTTCTTGCTTCCCCATCTAAGAAAAGGCATGATTATAGCGGATTATTGCAAGAAATTTGGTTGATTTTGGTGAAAAATTGCAAATTTTTGAGAGGATTTGGGATGGTTTTCTTATATGTGTGTGTGTTGAAGTGTGGATACAGAGCAGCTCCTGTCTTTTGTTTCTGGCCAGTTTTTAGGCTCCATGCGATCGCATGGTTTTAATGTGTAAACCCCATGCGATCGCATGGGGTCTGGTACTTTTTTTTTTATAAAACCTTTAACTTATGAAACAAATAATTAAATTATTTAAAATTTTGTTTCTTTTTGAATGAGGGCGTTTCGAATCTTAGTCCTAGTTCGTCTCTCGACAAAATTTTAAAATTTGTCACTTTAAAGCGTTGTTTTAAAAGCAAAGATTTTTGGGTTTTTTAATGTTTTTGGCATACTTTAAATCAATAAGATTAAAAATAATGATAATAAAATTTCTCGTCCCTCCCTTGGGTAAAGCAATTTCGGTTCAACGACCTAGTCTTCAACTCACGACGAATTTTAAATATCAAATTTTTAACTTAATGAAATAAAGTACATTTTTGTTTTAAATTCACACCAAACTTAAATTTAAAATGCATAAAATTAAAAATTCATATTAATATTATTAATATTTTTATACATTAATTTTACAAACTTATATTGAAAATATTAATTTTTAAAATATTTAAAAACTTAAATATAGTGATTTTAAAAATTTACTATATTAATATAATATTAATTTAAAAACAAGGTAAAAATTAAAATTAAAAATTTTTTTTTTGTCTTTTATTCCACTTTAATCAATCAAATATTAACAAAAATATACGCCCCTCTTTTGGGTAAAGTAATTTCGGCTAAATTACCTAGTTTTACTCCTGACGAATTTCTGAAATATTTTGGATTGATTGATTAAAGATATTTATACCTTAAGAATAAACGGTAAATTTCGCAGTGATGTAATAAATTTTTGTACGATATCAATAATTTTAGTTTCGCATACCTAATTTTATTGAATATCAATTTAATACTTTATAGCGAACGATTCAGCATTTATTATCAAAAGGTTAAAAACAATAAAATAAAAACAAATAAAAACTGTACATACTTACCTATGAGAAAGAATTCTCAGAGACCTGCTTTAGCTGACTCATAGGAGAGTCGTGTGATTTGATTTTCCATAGCTATATAAGCATAACCTTGATTCTTTAATAACTTTTCTTCTAAACACATGAACGGTCCTTCTCTGCATAGAGTAACAAATTCGGTATTTGAATATGTTTGATTGTTCGAACATTTACCTTCATGTGACCATTTTACGCATTTATAACATCTTTCAAGGTGTCGTGCTCTTCTTTTTGTTGCGGATTTTGATTTTCCTTTACCAAAATGTATGTTATGATGATCTTTCCTGAGTTCTCTCCTTAGTTCATCCATTTTGCCTCTTATGAAGGATACCAGTTCACTCGGGAAAGTGTTATTATTACGTTTAGTAATCATAGCGTGTAGTAGTAGACCATGGTTCAGATCAAAGGAATTCTTCATCTCGTAAAACCTAAAAGAAATAAAAATTCAGAATGGAGGGAGAAGACTAGTTCTTTAGGGTCTGCTAGGGAAAGACCATTCGGATTCCATTCTCGGAAACTACACGAAAACAGAATATCTAACTCTAACAAAAATACATATTACCCTTAAAAGATTCGAATCTTCCCACACTTAGTTAACTGTGGTGTCGAAATTGTGATTAACTTCATATTCAACTTCCATTGGATTATCTATGTAATGTTTAACTCTGTAACCATTAACCTTAAATTCAAACCCATTTGAATTTATTAATTCTACTATTCCGTACGGGAAAACTCTTTTAACTATGAATGGTCCAGACCATCTTGATTTCAATTTTCCAGGAAATAGCTTGAATCGTGAATTGAAAAGAAGAACTCGGTCTCCTTCCTTAAATTCTTTTGAACTTCTGATTCTTTTATCATGCCATTTCTTCGTTCTTTCCTTATAGATTAATGAATTTTCGTATGCTTCATGTCTCAATTCTTCTAATTCGTTTAATTGTCTTAACCGTAGACGTCTAACTTCATGTAAATCAAGATTACATGTCTTCAAAGCCCAAAATGCTTTGTGTTCAATTTCTACTAGAAGATGACATGCTTTTCCGTAAACAAGTTAAAAAGGTGTGGTTCCAATTGGAGTTTTGTAGGCTGTTCGAAAATCCCAGATTGCATCCTCCAATTTCATGGACCATTCCTTTGGATTTGATCCTACGGTTTTCTCTAGAATTCGTTTTAATGCTCGGTTGGTATTTTCAACTTGTCCACTTGTTTGTGGATGATAAGCATTTGAGATTTTATGAGTTACTCCATATCTTTTGAGAACTTTCTCAAGTTGATTATTACAAAAATGAGTACCCCGATCACTTATTAAAGCTTTTGGTGTTCCGAACCTTGCAAAAAGACGTTTTAAGAAGTTGACTACAACTCGTGCATCGTTAGTTGGGAGAGCTTGTGCTTCCGCCCATTTAGATACATAATCAATGGCAACGAGAATGTAGAGATTATTATGAGATTTTGGAAATGGACCCATAAAGTCAATACCCCAAACGTCAAATACTTCACATACTTGAATGACATTTTGTGGCATTTCATCACGTTGACTTATTTTTCTGGCCTTTGACATGCATAACAGGATTTGCAAAGAAGGTGTGTGTCTTTAAAAATTGTAGGCCAATAGAATCCAACATCGTAGACTTTTCTTGCTGTAAGTTGAGGCCCATAATGTCCTCCTGTTAGTCCTGTGTGACAATAGTTTAAGATTTGACTAGCTTCATCCCCGAATACACATCGGCGTATTATTCAATCAGGACAACTTTTAAACAAATGTGGATCTTCCCAAAAATAGTGTTTTATATCACTAAAGAATTTCTTTCGTTTTTGCTACGACAACCTTTTTTCAAGGAATCCACATACTAAGTAGTTTGCATAGTCTGCAAACCATGGAATTTCATTATAATCAATTTTCAAAAGATATTCATCAGGAAAGTTATCTTGTATGGCCGATTCATTTAAAACTTCTAATTCGGGATTTTCAAGATGAGAAAGATGATCAGCGGCGAGATTTTCTGCTCCCTTTTTGTCTCGGATTTCAATATCGAACTCTTGTAAGAGTAAGATCCAACGGATTAATTGAGGTTTGGCATCTTGTTTTGAAAATAGGTATCTAAGAGCAGAATGGTCGGTATAGACCACCGTTTTAGCTAGAACGGGATATGAACGAAATTTGTCTAAAACAAAGACAATAGCAAGGAGTTCTTTTTCAGTAGTTGTGTAGTTCATTTGTGCTCCTTGTAACGTCTTACTAGCGTAATAAATAGGTTGAAATCGTTTTTAATCCTTTGTCCTAAAACGGCTCCCATTGCAAAATCACTTGCATCGTACATGAGTTCAAATGGTAGATTCCAATTTAGAGTTATCATGATCGGCGCATTAGTGAGTTTTTCTTTAAGAATATTAAAAGATTTGATGCATTTATCCGAAAAGATGAATGGAGCATCCTTTTCTAGGAGTTTATTCAAAGGAGTGGCAATTTTAGAAAAATCTTTTATGAAACGTCGGTAAAAACTGGCATGTCCTAGAAAACTCCTAACTCCTCTAACATTGGTGGGATGTGGAAGTTTAGCAATTACATCTACTTTAGCTCTATCCACTTCAATTCCTTCCTTTGAAATTTTATGACCAAGAACGATGCCTTCTTTAACCATGAAATGGCATTTCTCCCAATTAAGTACTAGATTTGATTGTTCGCATCTAATAAGCATTCGTTCAAGATTAACTAGACATGTTTCAAAAGTATCACCGAAGACTGAAAAGTCATCCATGAAAACTTCCATGCATTCTTCTATCATGTCGTGGAAAATCGCCATCATACACCTTTTAAAGGTTGCAGGGGCGTTGCAAATTCCAAATGGCATGCGTTTGTAAGCAAAAGTACCATAGGGGCACGCGAATGTGGTTTTCTCTTGGTCCTCGGGTGCTATTGGAATTTGAAAATATCCGGAAAAACCGTCAAGAAAACAATAGTAACTATTCCCAGCTAACCTTTCCAACATTTGATCAATGAAAGGTAAGGGAAAGTGATCTTTTCTGGTGGCGTTATTTAATTTTCTATAATCAATACAGACACGCCATCCTGTTACAGTCCTAGTAGGAATAAGCTCATTTTTTTTATTTGTGATGACAGTCATGCCACCCTTCTTAGGTACGCATTGAACTGGGCTTACCCATGGACTATCAGAGATTAGATAAATTAAACCTGCATCAAGCAGTTTAATAATTTCTTTCTTAACAACATCTTGCATATTAGGATTTAGTCTTCATTGGCGTTGCACATAGGTTTTATGACCTTCTTCTATAAGAATTTTATGTGTGCAATACGAAGGACTTATTCCTTTAATATCATGAATTTTCCATGCAATAGCTGGTTTATGAGCTTTTAGCACAGAAATGAGTTGAGATTTTTCATTTTCAGTAAGAGAAGACGATATTATTACAGGTAATCCAGATTCACCATGTAAATAAGCATATTCCAAATGGTTTGGAAGTGGCTTTAACTCTAATGTCGGTGGCTCTTCTATCGATGATTTGTATCGATATCTGTCTTCCTCTTTTAGCATTTGAAGTTCTTCTGTGGTTGGTTCATAATTATTAGCCATGAGTGCGGCTAACATTTCAGCTTCATCAATTGGTTCAGTTCCTTCTCCTAAAGAACATTCCCCTGTTCCTTGTAATTCTGGAAATTCTTCTAATAATTCTGCATGTGAAGCTATAGTTTGAATATAATAACATGTGTCATCTGCAGATTGCGGTTGTTGCATGGCTCTATCAACAGAAAAAGTAACACTCTCGTCCTCTATACTTAGGGTCAGTTTCTTACCAAACACGTCTATTATTGCTTTAGCCGTGTTTAAGAATGGTCTTCTTAATACGAGAGGAACTCGAGAATCTTCTTCCATGTCCAGAATAACAAAATCTACTGGAAATACTAAAGTACCAACTTTAACTAGCATGTTCTCCATTATCCCTCTAGGATATTTTACTGATCGATCGGCTAGTTGTATGCTTATTCATGTTGGTTTCAATTCTCCAAGGTCTAGTTTAGCGTATAGTGAATACGGCATTAAATTTATACTAGCACCTTGATGGGATTCAACATAGCAACAAGTTCTTAATGTTAACATTATCACAAAACCAATCGATATGAAGTTGTAGCAAGCGGAAGCATAAATATTAAGAAAACAAGTTCATATGTTAAACCATTTTTGTTTGAATCCAATGTAAATATCAAGTTATGAACATATGCTTACATATAAGAACAAGGAGAGTAGAGATTATACCTCCTCAAGTAAATTGAGGGCTGTTTTGAACAAGGAAGATGATGATGAAAATGAAGCAACAACAACCTCTAACTTGAAGCCTCAAGTGTGTAATACCCACAAGCCTTTTGTGCACCAACACCACCTTTGTTTAGTTAGGATTTTTGACACCAAATGAACTATAATACCAAGCAAGAAAACCTCTCTTTCTACCTACAAAGTTTCGGCCAGCAGCTCTTTAGGAGGAGAAGAGAGAGTTTTTCAAATATAAACTCAATATTTTGAGTCAATTACTTGGTTAAAGAGACAAGCATGCTCATGTGTAGTTGTGTATTCTTAAAATAACAAAAGCTAGCATGTGTGTACCCATGGGGACTCCCAAAACCGTCCACCACCATGGGACATTAAAAAAATTTCAATTTTTTTTTATTATAAAACTTGTTATTAATAAACATGTAATAAAACACATGCATTTGTTAAGTTACTTACATTTTATAAACCCATTTATAAAATATAACACAACATAATTATTTAAGCCTATAAATAATTAAATATAAATTATCCAAATAATTTATATCAAGTGATAATATTTTAGAAAACCAATTTTTTAAAGTTCAAGTGTCGCGTATTTATTTACCGATTCAATCGTTAAGATTAAATACGTATAAGGTGTCGGTAAGCTTGTTATTGGGTATGACCCAACTTGGATCATAACATATTAGCCACATTAATTTAATATGTCTCTCGGGCATACGAAATACCTTCAATCTCCCACTTGCACGAGAAACATAAGAAATTAATGCAAGTGATGGATACCACCTAACGACCGTTCATCACCCCCAATATTTTATGACTTTTTGCCATTCAATAACATCATCCCTTTCGAGTTCCCATCTCGAATATGAATAGGTGAATCTTTCATTTATCCTTTCATCCTAGATGTCATGTTAAATCCAAGAGATACAGAGTGATCACTCTCTTATAGATTTAACTTTATCAGGCCTTAGACATCTGACTCTCAACGAATAAGAGGGATAAATTCCATCTTAACTACATACGTCCTAGATATATACTTTGTATCACACCTGAGTTCTTCCTTATGAACTATCATATTTTAGAATAGCGAAGGAAAGAATCAAGGCACAATACTTAGTAAATATCTGAACCCAATATGTATCTCAGGTCAGAGGATACAATGATATTCGCCTTTACTCAAGATTACATGTGATCAACCACAAAGGCTCCATTTAGTGAATCTTGAGGGCGGGTCTTCCAATATTTGTATCCCACAAATATCTATGAACCTTGGTTGCAACCTTGCCCCACATTCATCCCGTGAATGCATACCAATCCAAGTTCATAATAGTTTAAACCTCACACTTGTTCCCACAAATGTGATCGACTACGAAATTTAGAATAATTACTTATTCATGGATAAAATATGCAAAATAGGAACATGACTCAAAATAAATTAATACCATAATTATATTAATGAGTTTGAACAATTTCGTTCCATTACAATACTTAAAACAGATCATGACCAATCACTAGAATATCGAAGCCCTAATGCACAAACATGTCCATTATGTTTTGCTCCATGTAAGAGCTTCGTGAGAGGATCTGCTATATTAAGATCTGTGTGAACTTTGCGAATACATATCTTTCCCTTTTCAACTTCATCCCTTATGTAGTTGAATCTTTGCTCAATGTGACGGGTCTTTTGGTGAGCAGGAGGTTCCTTGATTTGAGCAATCACACCCTCATTGTCACAAAAGATCTCAAGAGGGTCCTGAATGGAAGGGACTACTCCTAAGTCGTCAATGAATTTCTTCATCCATGCAGCTTCCTGAGCTACCAATGAGGCGGCAATGTACTCTGACTCTGTAGTGGATAAGGCAACAACATCCTGTTTTGAACTCTTCCAAGAGACTGCACCTCCATTTAATGTGAAGACATAACCGTATTGTGATCAAGAATCATATCGATCAGTTTGGAAACTCGCGTCCACGTAACCTTTTACTGCGAGTTTCTCCTCACCAGACCCATATATTAGAAACATATCCTTAGTCCTCCTAAGGTATTTCAATATACTTTTGACAGCAATCCAATGACTGTTCCCTGGGTTATTCTAATATCTACTTGTCAGGCTAAGAGCGCATGACACATCCAGTCTAGTGCATATCATTGCATACATGATTGACCCAATGGCAGACGCATATGGGACTTTCTTCATTCTCTCCTGTTCATCTTTCGTGGTAGGGCACTGAGATGAACTAAGAATCGTTCCTCTTTGAATAGGTACCAAACCTTTCTTAGAGTTCTCCATCTTGAACCTTTTCAAGATCTTTTCAATGTATGCACTTTGATTCAAACCTATCAATTTCTTGGATCTATCCCTGTAGATCCCAATCCCCAAAACGTATTGTGCTTCTCCAAGATCCTTAATGAAGAAGCATTTACTTAGCCAAGTTTTAACACTTTGCATTTCCAGAATATCATTTCCAAATAACAATATATCATCCACATATAGTACAAGGAACATGATAGTGCTCCCACTAGCTTTCTTGTATACACAAGCTTCATCACCATTTTTAATGAAGCCAAATTTCTTGGCCTCCTCATTAAAATGATGATTACACATTCTAGATGCTTGTTTCAATCCGTAGATTGACTTCTTTAACTTGCATACCTTTTTAGGATATTTAGGATCAACAAAACCTTAAGGCTGAACCATATAGACATCTTCCTCAAGATGTTCATTTAGGAAAGCGGTCTTGACATCCATTTGCCATATTTCATAATCATAATGAGCAGCGATGGCAAGTAATATCCTAATAGACTTTAGCATTGCCACAGGCAAAAAAGTTTCATCATAGTCAACCCCTTGAGTTTGAGTGAAACCTTTTGCTACAAGTCTAGCTTTATATGTATCCAAGTTTCCATGTATGTCGGTTTTCATTTTTAAAAGCCATTTATAATCAACTAGCCTTGAGCCAGTAGGTTGTGCAACAAGTTCCCAAACTTGGTTGTCATACATGGATTGCATCTCAGCGTTCATGGCTTCCTGCCATTTATCTTTATCAATCCTTGATAAAGCATCTTGGTAGTTTGTTGGTTCATCCAAATCAACCACATAGCAACCATCCATGAGAAACCCATATCTCTCAGGAGGATTACTAATCCTACCAGATCTACGAACGTCTTGTGTATTTTGATCATCCATTTGATCACTCTCAACATTTTCATGTTGAGTGCTAGTGTCAACCAATTGTGTATCATCTACTTGATCTTGAACCTCTCCAAGATCTATCTTCCTTTCACTATTTCCTTCCATTAGGAACTTAGTTTCAAGGAATTCAGCCTTTCGAGCAACAAATACATTCTGCTCGGATGGATCATAGAAATAATATCCCATATCATCCTTGGGATATCCTATGAAGATACACTTCGTAGATCGAGCATTCAACTTATTAGGGACGTAACTCTTAGGATAAGCTTCACATCCCCATACCTTTAAGTATGACAGAGATGGAGGTTTTCCAAACCACATCTCATGAGGAGTTCGATCCACTTTCTTGGTTGGGGCCATATTTATAATACGAGCCGTGGAGCATAGACAATAACCCCAAAATGATAGAGGTAACGAGCCTCTAGCCATCATAGATCGAACCATATCCATTAGGGTTCGGTTCCTCCTTTCGAAAACTCCATTAAGTTGGGGTGTTCTAGGAGGAGTGAGTTGCGAGATAATCCCACAACCTTTAAGATGATCTTGCAAAGCATCACTTAGGTATTCACCTCCTATATCGGTATGAAGTACCTTAATCATCTTATTGAGTTGATTTTGTACTTTGTTTTGATATTCTTTGAATGCTTCAAAAGTTTCGTCCTTGTGTCTTAATAAATAGACATATCCGAAGTGAATGAAGTCATCAATGAAAGTGACGAAGTATCTTTCACCTTTCCTAGTCATGGGCTTAAAAGGTCCACATACATCCAAATGTAGTAATCCTAATAAGTCTTTAGCCCTTTCATAGGTCCCTTTGAAAGGAGCTTTAGTCATTTTGCCTTGTAAACAAGATTCACATACATCAAATGAGTCTAGTTCATTTGATTTCAAAAGTCCATTCTTTTGAAGTGTATGCATTCGATTCTTGTTTATGTGACCAAGGCAACAATGCCATAAGTAGGAATCACTTAAATCCCTTTTGAGTTTCTTGGTGTTTGCATGGAACATTGAGCTATTGAATGATGTGTCATCATGAACCAATTCATTAATACCATTCAAAGGCGAAACCTTAAAATAAAACACATTATCTAAATAAACATGGATATCATCATTAATGAAATTAATATTAAAACCATATTGTTTCAAATGGGATACAGAAATAATGTTTCGTGATAAATCGGGTGCATACAAAACATTTTTCAAAATAAGCTCCAAACCACTTGGAAGCTTTAAAACAAAGTCTCCTTGAGCTTTCACTTGCACCCTTGCTCCATTTCCCATGAAGAGACTTGTTGTTTCTGCATCTTGATTATTTCTTTTGAACCCCTGCAAAGAATTGCAAATATGAGTTCCACATCCTGTGTCTAATACCCATGTATTAAAAGAAGTAATACTAAGCTCAACGTATACCATATATACATTACCTGAGGTTTGCCCTGCATCCCTCTTTTCTTTCAACTCCTTAAGGTAGACCAGGCAGTTGCGTTTCCAGTGACCCATTTCACCGCAACTAAAGCACGGATCTTCCTTGGGGTTAGCTTTACCGGCAACCTTTTGCTTCTTGTTATTGTTGGTTGGGGTAACCATCTTCCCCTTTCCCTTGCCCTTGCCTTGGTAGGCGGGTCTTTTCCTCTTAGTCGCCTTCGGCTTAGAAGTGTTATTGTTTTTGGACCCGCATTCATTGATCATAAATATGGGTGAAGTTTGTGTTATTGTTTCAAACACGGCCTCAATCTGCAATAACAGATAAAAGTCTTTGTATCAACTTTATAATATTTTGACTTTATACCTAATTTAGTGAAGTTGATTATAAGGATTCAAGATTTCTTAACTCACAAACTACTAGACCAAACCAAAGTCGTTTATCAATTATTACATTGATAATGAACAACTAAGTCGAACATGGCCAAAGGGTCAACCTGTTTAGCCAAGCATAACAGTTACCCATAATTAACCCAAACCCATTTTGGACAATCAACCTAAAATCCAACAGACCAATCCATGTTAACACTTCTAAGATACGTACGGTTTATCTTTTTGAAGGAATGAACGTCGCTTCCCTAAAGCCAAGCATCACAGCCGCATCTCGGGTACCCTATATATATCATTTCTACGGTCATCACCTACATGGACTGCATCCTCAGGTTCTATTCATAATAACTCGCACGCTTTTAGAACCATCATTGGATGTGGTTTCTCAGCTACAATCTAATCAACACGGGTCATCATGACTATGTATATACACACACCCACATTACCATCTTTTACCCATTTTTTTTTAAAAAAATGCAACTGCTATTCTATTTTTTGTTTACAGCCTATCGCCACCTTAAACCACCACGACATACTCATATCTGCTTGTTTTTCTATAATCTGTTCAACTTCAAACCAAAACCAACCTCAATCACATACCATTTATCTTCCTGCTCGAAATCCTTTTAAACCCAGAAGAGACTGCTATTGTGCTAACCTGTAACTGCTGCTATACAGCTTCATTTTTTTTTACGATACACATAGTTAAATTTTAATAGATAATTAACATGGAATTCTACAAAAACCTCATCCATCAGACCTGAAAATATATGATGACGAAACCACGATATTGAAACTGCATTTACAGAGTTTTCCTTCGAATCATGGGTAATTGAATGATAACTAAACTTAGGTATCAAACATAATTTACAATTATGGAAAGGATTTAATTAGTTAGAATTTTGGCCATACCTGTACACGATGGCGACAATTGGAGATGGATCAAACTGTGTACGGGCGAAGTCGTCAATACGAGCACCAAAACGAATCCCTCTGATGTAAATTAGCTTCGATGCACCTGTCATTCAATTGAATCCACTTAAAAACCCTAACTACAAACAGATCCACAATAAGTTACGATTAGGGTTTACACAAAATCATACAGACTCACAGGAAATTGAAATTGAAATTCGAACTTGTAATTATACCGATAGAAATTGGGTGTTTGATTGATGAAGATTAAGATACGTAAGTGAAGAATAGATGATGATGGTGAGGATAATCGCGATGAAGACGATGATGATGAATCTGGATGAAATGAAGCCGATCGAACCCTACCTACACCTATTTTAATCGGTTTACTTAATCAGTGTTGGGCTTATCGGATCACTTGATCAATTAAATGGGTTTGATGATTTGGGCTTCTTAATTTAAGATGTTGAACTAAGCCCACTTGTTACAATTAAAGGTACTATTATTATTATTAATTTAATTTAATATCATTATTATTACTATCATTAATATTATTATTATTATTAGTATTAGTATTATCATTATTATTGATATTATTGTTATTATTATTAGTATTATTATTGTAGATATTATAGTTATTATTATTATTACTATTATTATTATTATCATTATTATTTCTATTAGAAGTATCATTAATGTTAAGGATTATTATTATTATTTTTATTTAAAATTATCATTATTACTAAAATTATCATTGAGATTATTATTATTATTATCATTAATATTATTATTACTATTATTATTATTATTATCATTATTATCATTATTATTATATTCATATTAACAATATTGTTATTACAAGTATATATTTTCTATACAAGAGTATATTTATTACAACTATCATAATATTACATATAACAAATTTTTGATTATTAATATAATATTAATCATATATATATATATATATATATATATATATATATATATATATATATATATATATAAAACTATATAAATATTAATTATTTTAAATATATATACAAATTAAATATATAAGATATAATATATAAATTATTTGATTACCATTATATGTGTTAATATATACTCAAATGATATAGGTTCGTGAATCCGAGGCCAACCCTACACTTGTTCAATGTCGTCATATGTATTTTTACTACAAAATACAGTAGAGTGAGTTTCATTTGCTCCCTTTTTAAATGCTTTTGCAATATATATTTTTGGGACTGAGAATACATGCGCTGTTTTTATAAATGTTTTACGCAATAGACACAAGTAATCGAAACTACATTATATGGTTGAATGATCGAAGCCGAATATGCCCCTTTTTACTTGGTAACCTAAGAATTAGTAAACCAGTCTACTAATTGACGCGAATCCTAAAGATAGATCGATTGGACCAAACGAACCCCATCCAAAGTACCGGATGCTTTAGTACTTTGAATTCATTTTTATCATGTCCGAAGGATTTCCTGAAATGATAGGGGATATTCTTATATGCATCTTGTTAATGTCGGTTACCAGGTGTTCAATCCATATGAATGATATTTTTGTCTCTATGCATGGGAAGTATATTTATGAGAACCGATAATGAAAATCTTGTGGTCTATTAAAATGATGGAAATGATTATTTATGTTAAACTAATGAACTCACCAACCTTTTGGTTGACACTTGAAAGCATGTTTATTCTCAGGTACGAAAGAAATCTTCCGCTGTGCATTTGCTCATTTTAGAGACATTACTTGGAGTCATTCATGACATATTTCAAAAGACGTTGCATTCGAGTCGTCGAGTTCATCAAAATTATTATCAAGTCATTTATAGTTTAGATATATTATGAAATGGTATGCATGCCATCAACTTTCAATGTATTGAAGTTTGTCTTTTTAAAAACGAATGCAATGTTTGTAAAATGTATCATATAGAGGTCAAGTACCTCGCAATGAAATTAACTATTGTGAATCGTTTATAATCGATATGGACTTCATCCAGATGGATTAGGACGGGTCGCTTCATTATGTGATTCATAATCAAGCACAAATTTTAAATTCAAAAACATTAAATCTTGAATTGATAAACAACTGCAATGAAAAATAAATATGAATATCACCTTATAATTTTCGAAGTTTATAAGAATGTATAGTGATACGGTGGTGACGAACTGACGAACCCTGCATAACACATCCATTATAATAGTGCATCCAACAGTTAGCACTCCCTATTTACATATGAACCTAGTTATAAGTGATAGTTCTCAGAAACAACAACCCCAAAACACTAATCCAAATTATATAAAAGAACTATGTAAATTTAAATATAATATGAAAGAATTTACATGGTTTTATGATTACCGACAAACTCTTTCAGATTTTTTGATTAATAAAAAATATATATTAAATTGATGGTTTCAACCATATGAAGATAAATGAACCGTCGATAACCATAACATCTAAATCGTTTGATGGAAAAGTGAATAATACGGCATTAAGATGACTAACAAAAATCAGTAATTGAAATTGTTGTTGAAGACATTTACAATAACATTATGGGATTATTGCAATCCCATATAGTGATAACAGATTTCTCAAGTCAATGTAAAAATGAATGGTTATAATACTCATACCTCTATTTGGCGGTTTCCTTATGAAGTGATAATATGAAGACGATTTCTAAGATTAATTGGTTGAAATCGATTGACGGTGATGAGCGAAAAGGTACTGGGGTTTCCTGAGAAAAATTGAGCGTGATTAGTGTTTATTTGAAACCCTAAAAAATTAGGGTTAGTAAAAGGGAAGATCTAAAAGAAAAGAAGATAAGAAACATTCTTGAAGGCGGAAAAAAGAGAGACGCTCTTAAATGTTTCGCATGTGAGATTGTAATTCTGCAAACTGATGAAGAAACTGATGGAGGTTATATTTGATGGAGGTTACATTCACGGTTCAATAATATCGGGGAGAGAGATTGTAAATTGGATGGGTAAAATATGAAACACATTTAATTCTAGCATCAGAGGGAGTATCCTAACATTAGACAAATGGTAACTATTGAATCAAGCTAAAATAAACTCATCTAAGGGTGGGAATTGACCATTTAAATGAATTTTATTTATTCTGACATAAATATGACTTTGTTATAATAGATAGAGTAGAAGTAGATTAATACGTGGATTAAGAGGTTGAGGGTAATTATCGGAATGACACGTGGCCATATACTGTAGTGACCCGGAAAATTTCGACTAATTTTAAACCAAACTCTCGATACGATTTAATATTTTTGACACGATGCAAAGTCTGTAATATTGAGTATCAAAATTTTTGAACTGTTTCATATATTCAATTGACCTTCGACTGTTCTTGACGATTCACGAACAACTATTTGTAAATAGATACATATATATTTAAAATATATATATATATATATATATATATTAATTCAAGATATAATTTAATATATTAATATTATTTAATTATTAGAATTAATTTTGTAAAAAAAAAATAAGATATAATAAAATTTATTATTAAAATAAATCTATATATAGATTTAAAAGTTTATTTAATACATTTATTAATCAATTGTAATACTCGGTTGATGTTTCGTTAGTGTTCATATAGATCTAATACGAACTTATGAAGATTTAAAGTGAAAGTTGAATCGTAAATTGATTTCAAAGATTTTAGGTTTAATAGAAATATTTTTATCTTTCTAGTTTAAATTATAATACTCCGGATATATTATTTGGAACTAAAAATAAATATTAGATGCACCTTTTTGATCAGGTTTCAAACATTTAATGACCAAAATAAATAAATTTATTTAATATAAAAATTTGAGATTTTTCTAAAGACTTGTATACACCATTAATTATCAATAGAGCACGATATATTACCCGTGAAAATAGTGTCGGTAGGAGCATACAAATAACATTCATGTTTAATTTTCTTTCAGATGTCATGACCTTATCATTATTATTAATTTATTAATATTATTATTAATTATTTATATTTGTATTTATATTTATATTATTATTTATATATATGTAGATGCATGAATGTTATCACTCTTAATTTGCAAATGGCACTGCTTATTGTTCGATTCATATTGTCACCAAACCTACTTGTATGATTTTATGTATATTCAATGTTTACTTTTGGAACATGATTACACATGCATACAGTATCATATTTGTATATATTCATCTTGGTCCAACACACCATGTAACAACCCTCACTTTTCGACTTCTAAATTTACTGAATTAATCCTAGGGTTATATGTCTGACTATATGTATTAAGGGTTGTTATATACAATTAAATATTGACCGAATAGTAATTTTTAGCCAACAATGTACGCTTAAATAAATAATATATTATTAATTTATATAATTTGACATAATTTAACTAAGTATATAAACTTTGTATCACTTTTATTATTTAGTTAATGTATTATATATTTAACTATATAATAAATCTAATTATATATAAATGTAATAATATTTACAAAGTTACTAAAACTATAGTTTAATAATTAAAATCATAATTATTATTAAAAATACAAAATACCGAATTATTTATTATTTTTATGCAAAATTTGTATTTATTAATTAAATGAAATAAAAATAAAATAAAATAAAATATTATTGACAAATATTCTTGGAAAAGCATTAAATCAATTTGTTTATTTATATAAAAAAAATCCTTAAAATAAATGAAAAAAATAAATAAATAAATAAATAAATTACTTTTTAATTAAAAATTGTAATGGAAAAACTACTTTTATTATTTTATTTTGTGCATTATCCCATGACCTAACATTTAATACTTTTTAATTTTAAAATCCCATTAAGAATTAAAATATTTCTTTTTCTTTTAATTATTTTATTCTTTTTACCTAATTTTTTCAAGTATAAATACCCCTCATTTCTCATTCAAACTCACACCAAAATTTCTCTCATTCTCTCTTTGAAGAATTACTACTAGTAAGTATTCTTTTCTTACTTTTTATTTTTTTTACTTTTTACTTTTTACTTCGGTTATTATTTTTACCGAAACATGTAAATAATGTTATAAATTATATGCAATTAAAAATAAAATAAATAACATGTATACACTATTACTATTACTAGCACCTATAACCTACTACTTATATTGTAACATAAAAACATTTTGGGATATGTATTAGAGATGTATAGATCTTCGAACTTTCTTGACGAATAGTTTCTATGAGATTCTAGGCAGAGGGTTTAGATTTCCGATTTAAAGGGTCCTATGGCTCAAGCCCCTAGATCTAAATTAGCCATTCGAAGGGAAAGGGGTGATTGGAAGCTTATCTAATACGGAAAGTATCCTAAAATGGAAAACACTGATAAAAGTAGAAACTCTCTAGTCATAGAAACTTAGTAAAATAAGAAACTTCCTAAAAATGGAAACTTTATAAAAATAGTAACTTACTAGGAATAGAAACTTAGTAAAACAAACACATACTTAAACTTAAACATGGGCAAAACACTTAACTACTCTTAAATGTCAATAGGTTGACTTTCCTGCTCACTCGTTCAACTCTTTATTCCGAGGAATAACTCTCTCTCTACTTACTAAGGTGAATTCATAGCCCCTCTTTAATTGCTAGCAAACTTACTTACTTTTCCTTGGGGTGAGACACATGCTGTTTTTACTTTTTACACTTTAGACACAAGTACCAAACTGTTAAACTATGCTATACCCGGCTATGTCCGACTAAGTCCCTAAAGTGATATTTTTAATTGCTGCGGCATGCTTAATTATTGGGGGTAGGCCTATCGGGAGTAACGTCCCTGTTACATTTGACCAAGTCATTGTATTACTTAATAATGAAATTAAACCGACAAGGACAGACACAACTTGTCATGGGGCAAAACTTGAACGTTTAGTCTAAATATCATGCATTGGCATAACTTTTTGATCCTGCGGGAGATCAACTTTACAAACTAAATCTTGTGGTCTAAAACAATGACAAACTTTTTGTTAAACCTATGAACTTCACTCAACCTTTTTGGTTGACACTTTAGCATGTTTTGTCTCAGGTGCTGTTTGATTCAAGCTCTTATACTTACCGCTTATGTGATGCTACTTGGACATAGGATCAAGAGATATCGCATTTATTACTTCTGCATGTGAACATTTACGATATTGTTATTCCTGTCATTGTAACGACATTTCATTTTCCGCTGCGTACTCATTAAAGTTAAATTCATCATTTAGTATTGTTCTCGTTTATTATAATATGTTGGTATGTTTTGATATTAGTGACGTTCCTTCCAGACCCTATTGGGAGGACGTTACAGATTGGTATCAGAGTATAACCAGGCTGTTATAGAGAACCAGGATTGCATTTTTGTGTGTGCCTTATGTGTTAGCTAGGGTGCCTTAGCAATCTAGGAAACTATAACCTTTCCTGCCTTAGACTTAAAGCACTTAGGATTACCTTATAATAATGTTAACAACCTTGCTTTAATAATCTTGGCTTAAAATGCTAATCAAAGTCTCTTTCCTAATGTTAGAATGTCTAATTTTCATCAAGCGAACAAAATGACTCTTTTCAAGCCGACCAAAGAAGGTACTAAATGGTCTTCCACTGAAAGACCAGCCCAAAGTCCACCTTATGGCTTTGGTGGTCCTCGTTCACCAAACTATAGTCCGGATACTTTACCTAATTCTCCCGATCACTACCCGACCCCGAAAACTGAAGACAAGGGGAAACATCCTGAGGAAACTGGTCCGTCAAGGAAAAGAGTCCGATCTCCTTCTTATGATGATGCTGCTAAGTATGAGATCATGAGCCTGCAAAAAGATACCGAGAGAAACTTGGAAGGTTTTCTTTGCCACGTGGCGAGAATGGAGGTTCGTATGGATGAGAAGGATCGCGAAATTAAGAAACTCTTGGAGGTAAACGTGGAGTTAAAGAAAGAGATAAGGTTAGTGAAGTATGAGGAAGAAGGTAACACCCGTTGGGGAAAGCAATCACTTTCTCATCTCAAGGAGAATGTTGATTTCTGGTTGGATATGGAAAGAAATCGAGTCAATAAGCAGCTTACCCTAAAGGGGTACGATAACAACGCAGTCAACAGCCGCATTACCAACCTCTACGATAACCTCGAGTATCTTTATGAGAAGCAAAAGGCGAGGAACGAGAAAGTTGATGAGTTTATGAAGAAGGATGGTACATTAAGGATGTGCATTGATTACCGCGAGCTTAACAAGCTTACTATCAAGAACTGTTATCCGTTGCCACGTATTGATGATCTATTCTACCAACTTTAAGGGTCAAGTGTTTATTCAAAGATTGATTTGAGGTCCGGATATCACCAACTTAGAGTCAAGGAATCCGATATTTCTAAGACTGCTTTTTGCACTCGTTATGGGCACTATGAATTCTGTGTCATGCCTTTTGGTTTGACCAATGCTCCTGCTGTGTTCATGGATCTTATGAACCGTGTTTGCAAACCCTATCTTGATAAATTCATCATTGTATTCATTGATGACATCTTGATCTATTCCAAGAGTGAGAAAGAACATGAGCAACATTTGCGTATGATTCTTGAACTCTTACAAAAGGAACAACTTTATGCTAAATTCTCTAAGTGAGAGTTTTGGCTCAAAACCGTACAATTCCTTGGACATGTTGTTGATAGAAGAGGAGTACATGTTGATCCTGCTAAAATCACTGCTATTCAGAACTGGGAGATACCAAAGATTGCGAAGCATATTCGCCAATTTTTGGGATTTGCCGGTTACTATCGGAGATTTATAAAGGATTTTTCACTACTTGCTAAACCTCTTACGAAGCTAACTCAAAAAGGGAAGAAATTTGAGTGGTCCGAAGAACAGGAATCTTCTTTCAAGATTCTGAAGGAGAAGTTGACCACAGCCTCAATTCTATCTTTACCTGAAGGTACTGACGATTTTGTTGTTTACTGCGATGCCTCAAAGCAAGGCTTTGGTTATGTTTTAATGCAAAGTGAAAAGGTTATTGCCTACGCAACTAGACAGTTGAAGAAACACGAGGAGAACTATACCACACACAACCTTGAGTTAGGAGTCGTGGTATTTTCATTAAAGATATGGAGACATTATCTATATGGTACCTAGTTTACGGTGTACACTGACCATAAAAGTCTTTGACACATATTTGATCAAAAACAGCTGAATATGAGGCAAAGCCGATGGATCGAGTTATTGAACGATTATGACTGTAAGATGGAATATCATCCTGGCAAGGCAAATGTAGTTGCCGATGCCCTTAGTCGAAAAGACGATGTTAAACGTGTTCGTGCCTTAAACCTGAAAATCAAATCAAATCTTATATCACGAATCTGCGAAGCTCAACTGGAAGCTATTAAACCAACACTTATCGAAGGTGAAGGACCTATCGATTTCGAGAACCAACTCCAAGTGAAAGCTAATGGTACACGGTGCTTTGGCAACAGAATTTGGGTTCCTCGCTTCGGTAATCTCTGTGAACTAGTCTTGGATGAAGCGCATAAGACTAGGTATTCTATTCATCCGGGTTCCAGTAAGATGTACCATGATGTGAAGGAATTCTACTGGTGGCCTAATATGAAAGCCGACATTGCTACTTATGTTAGTAAGTGTCTCACTTGTTTGAAAGTCAAGGCTGAACATCAAAAGCCTTCTGGTCTGTTGACACAACCCGATATTCCGCAGTGGAAGTGGGAATGTATCGCTATGGACTTTATTACTAAATTTCCCAAGACTTCTAGTGGCAATGATACTATATGGGTCATAGTAGATCGTCTTACTAAATCTGCTCATTTCTTACCGATCAAGGAGACCGACAAGATGGAGAGATTGTCACAACTGTATATCAAAAAAATTGTCTCTCGTCATGGTATTCCTATATCAATCATATCCGATCGCGACAGTAGATTCACTTCCAGATTCTGAAAATCCTTACAAACTGCTCTTGGAACTCAACTCGACATGAGTACTGCTTATCATCCGTAAACCGATGGCCAAAGTGAACGAACCATTCAAACATTGGAAGATATGATTCGTGCTTGTGTTATCGACCTCGGCAAAGGCTGGGATAGACATTTGCCTTTGGTTGAATTCTCTTACAATAATAGTTACCACTCAAGTATTAAGGCTGCACCTTTTGAGGCCTTATACGGACGAAAATGTAGATCCCCACTGTGCTGGGATGAATTAGAGGACAGACAGTTAACTGGTCCTGAAATCATACACGAGACAACCGAAAAGATAGTTCAGATTAAGAAACGAATAGAATCTGCCCGCAGCCGACAGAAGAGCTATGCTAATAAAGGTCGGAAAGATTTGGAATTCCAAGTTGGTGACAAAGTCATGTTGAAAGTATCCCCTTGGAAAGGAGTCGTTCATTTTGGTAAACGAAGCAAACTAAGTCCGCGTTTTGTTGGACCCTTCAAGATTACTGAAAGGATCGGACCCGTGGCTTATCGATTAGAATTACCTGCTGAACTTAGCAGCGTACACAACGTATTTCATGTCTCGAATCTTAAAAAGTGTCTCGCTGATGACACTCTCGTTATTCCTTTGGATGACATTCGCATTGATGATAAAATGCACTTCATAGAGGAACCCGTAGAAGTCATGGACCGATCTGCTAAACGCTTAAAACAAAGCACCATACCTATTGTTAAGATCCGTTGGAATTCACGACGTGGCCCCGAGTATACCTGGGAACGTGAAGACCAAATGAAACAGAAATATCCCCATCTCTTCTCAACCGCTGATGCATCCGAGAAGTCTACCTAAAACTTCGGGACGAAGTTTTTATTAACGGGGAGGTACTGTAACAACCCTCACTTTTCGACTTCTAAATTTACTGAATTAACCCTAGGGTTATATGTCTGACTATATGTATTAAGGGTTGTTATATACAATTAAATATTGACCGAATAGTAATTTTTAGTCAACAATGTACGCTTAAATAAATAATATATTATTAATTTATATAATTTGACATAATTTAACTAAGTATATAAACTTTGTATCACTTTTATTATTTAGTTAATGTATTATATATTTAACTATATAATAAATCTAATTATATATAAATGTAATAATATTTACAAACTTACTAAAACTATAGTTTAATAATTAAAATCATAATTATTATTAAAAATATAAAATACCGAATTATTTATTATTTTTATGCAAAATTTGTATTTATTAATTAAATAAAATAAAAATAAAATAAAATAATATATTATTGACAAATATTCTTGGAAAAGCATTAAATCAATTTATTTATTTATATAAAAAAAATTATTAAAATAAATGAAAAAAATAAATAAATAAATAAATTACTATTTAATTAAAAATTGTAATGGAAAAACTACTTTTATTATTTTATTTTGTGCATTATCCCATGACCTAACATTTAATACTTTTTAATTTTAAAATCCCATTAAGAATTAAAATATTTCTTTTTCTTTTAATTATTTTATTCTTTTTACCTAATTTTTTCAAGTATAAATACCTCTCATTTCTCATTCAAACACACACCAAAATTTCTCTCATTCTCTCTTTGAAGAATTACTACTAGTAAGTATTCTTTTCTTACTTTTTATTTTTTTTACTTTTTACTTTTTACTTTTTACTTTTTACTCCGGTTATTATTTTTACCGAAACATGTAAATAATGTTATAAATTATATGCAATTAAAAATAAAATAAATAACATGTATACACTATTACTATTACTAGCACCTATAACCTACTACTTATATTGTAACATAAAAACATTTTGGGATATGTATTAGAGATGTATAGATCTTCGAACTTTCTTGACGAATGGTTTCTATGAGATTCTAGGCAGAGGGTTTAGATTTCCGATTTAAAGGGTCCTATGGCTCAAGCCCCTAGATCTAAATTAGCAATTCGAAGGAAAATGGGTGATTGGAAGCTTATCTAATACGGAAAGTATCCTAAAATGAAAAACACTGATAAAAGTAGAAACTCTCTAGTCATAGAAACTTAGTAAAATAAGAAACTTCCTAAAAATGGAAACTTTATAAAAATAGTAACTTACTAGGAATAGAAACTTAGTAAAACAAACACATACTTAAACTTAAACATGGGCAAAATACTTAACTACTCTTAAATGTCAATAGGTTGACTTTCCTGCTCACTCGTTCAACTCTTTATTCTGAGGAATAACTCTCTCTCTACTTACTAAGGTGAATTCATAGCCCCTCTTTAATTGCTAGCAAACTTACTTACTTTTACTTAGGGTGAGACACATGCTGTTTTTACTTTTTACACTTTAGACACAAGTACCAAACTGTTAAACTATGCTATACCCGGCTATGTCTGACTAAGTCCCTACAGTGATATTTTTAATTGCTGCGGCATGCTTAATTATTGGGGGTAGGCCTATCGGGAGTAACGTCCCCGATATATTTGACCAAGTCATTGTATTACCTAATAATAAAATTAAACCGACAAGGACAGACACAACTTGTCATGGGGCAAAACTTGAACGTTTAGTCTAAATATCACGCATTGGCATAACTTTTTGATCCTGCGGGAGATCAACTTTACAAACTAAATCTTGTGGTCTAAAACAACGACAAACTTTTTGTTAAACCTATGAACTTCACTCAACCTTTTTGGTTGACACTTTAGCATGTTTTGTCTCAGGTGCTGTTTGATTCAAGCTCTTATACTTACCGCTTATGTGATGCTACTTGGACATAGGATCAAGAGATATCGCATTTATTACTTCTGCATGTGAACATTTACGATATTGTTATTCCTGTCATTGTAACGACATTTCATTTTCCGCTGCGTACTCATTAAAGTTAAATTCATCATTTAGTATTGTTCTCGTTTATTATAATATGTTGGTATGTTTTGATATTAGTGATGTTCCTTCCAGACCCTATTGGGAGGACGTTACACACCAACTACATCCATTTCTTATTTACTAATCGATCACTACTCTCATTCATATTATTTATATATTTCTCTTCAAGCAAAGCTCACCTTCGTTGAACTAACATCATCACTGATTTATCATCAATGGATCACTATTACTTTTTGTCCTAGTTTTCTACTTTGTTCAAACACCCCATCAAACAAAACCATCTCCTCGTTCATATTACCTATTTCTTTTCATAACCGAACATAACCCATCACCACATAATTGTAGCTACCACTACGTATACAATTTTTCTTTGTTTCGACCGAACACCACCAACATATCACCACTATCGTCAACCTCCAAGAACTCTCACCATAACCGTCGCCCTTTAAATGGTTGCTACAACCCGTCTGTTTGGTTTTGCTGTTAACCAGCACCATCTCTATCCCTCGCTACCCTATTGAAATGTCTCGTTCATATTGATTATACACGTTCCATATTAATTGATTTTGTTGCGAGGTTTTGACCTCTATATGAGACATTTTTCAAAGACTGCATTCATTTTTAAGACAAATCATAACCTTTATTTTATCGACAAGGTTAAAAGGACACCACCTAGATTATCAGAAACGATAATCTAAAAATATCACACTTACACACTACCAATACATGTTGGTTTACAATATTAATATGTTACAACAAAGTAAATCTCGAATGCAGTTTTAAACAATATTATACAAGCATGCTGACACGATATCTTGTCCATATTTTAGCATGCGATAGCGAAAGCTCTTAATAATCACCTGAGAATAAACATGCTTTAAACGTCAACAAAAATGTTTGTGAGTTATAGGTTTAACATATATATTTATCAAATCGTAATAATAGACCACAAGATTTCATATTTCAATATACATCCCATACATAGAGATAAAAATCATTCATATGGTGAACACCTGGTAACCGACATTAACAAGATGCATATAAGAATATCCCCATCATTCCGGGACATCCATCGAACATGATATAAAAACTCGAAGTACTAAAGCATCCGCTACAACGGATGGGGTTTGTTGGGCCCAATAGATCTATCTTTAGGATTCGCGTCAATTAGTAGACTGGTTTACTAATTCTTAGGTTACCAAATAAAAGGGGCATATTCGGCTTCGATCATTCAACCATAGAAAGTAGTTTCATGTAATTGTGTCTATTTTGTAAAACATTTATAAAGCTGCATGTATTCTCATCTCAAAATATTAGATTTTAAAAGTGGGACTATAACTCACTTTCACAGATTTTTACTTCGTCGGGAAGTAAGACTTGGCCACTGGTCGATTCACGAACCTATAACAAATATGTACATATATATCAAAGTATGTTCAAAATATATTTACAACATTTTTAATATGTTTTAATGTTTTTAAGTTTATTAAGTCAGCTGTCCTCGTTAGTAACCTACAACTAGTTGTCCACAGTTAGATGTACAGAAATAAATCGAAATATATATTATCTTGAATCAATCCACGACCCAGTGTATACACGTCTCAGGTTAGATCACAACTCAAAGTATATATATTTTTAGAATCAACCTCAACCCTGTATACTTAACTCAAACATTACTGCATATAGAGTGTCTATGGTTGTTCCAAATAATATATATATATGGGTCGATATGATATGTCAAAACATTTGTATACGTGTCTATGGTATTCCAAGATTACATAATATATTAGAATACATGTATAATACAATATAAGTTAGCTAGGATATGATTAATATAGATTTTTTACCAATTTTCACGTAGCTACAACAAGCAAAATTATTCAATCTTGTTTTACCCATAACTTCTTCGTTTTAAATCCGTTTTGAGTGATTCAAGTTGCTATGGTTTCATATTGAACTTAAGTTTATGAATCTTAACAAAAAAAGTATAAGTTTATAGTCAGAAATATAGGTTACAAGTCAATATTATAAGAGGTAGTCATTTCAGTCGAAAGAACGACGTCTTGATGACCATTTTGAAAACATACTTTCACTTTGAGTTTAACCATGATTTTTGGATATAGTTTCTTGTTCATAAGAAAAATCATTTTCCCAGAAGAACAAATTTTAAATCAAAGTTTCTCATAGTTTTTAATTAACTAACCCAAAACAGCCCGCGGTGTTACTACGACGGCGTATATCCAGTTTTACGGTGTTTTTCGTGTTTTCAGGTTTTAAATCATTAAGTTAGCATATCATATAGATAGAGAACATGTGTTTAGTTGATTTTAAAAGTCAAGTTAGAAGGATTAACTTTTGTTTGCGAACAAGTTTAGAATTAACTAAACTATATTCTAGTGATTACAAGTTTAAACCTTCGAATAAGGTAGTTTTATATATGTGAATCGAATGATGTTATGAACATCATTACTACCTCAGGTTTTGTGGATAAAACTACTGGAAATGAGAAAAATAGATCTAGCTTCAAAGGATCCTTGGATGGCTTGAAAGTTCTTGAAGCAAAATCATGACACGAAAACAAGTTCAAGCAATATTTCTACTCGAAATAAGATTGTTAAAGTTATAAAAATTGAATCAAAGTTTGAATATGAGTATTACCTTATATTAGAAAGATATCTTACTGTAAATAAGAAAGATTTCTTGAGGTTGGAAGATCACTCAAAGTGAATTTGCAAGATTGGAAGTAAGTTAGCAAACTTGGAAGTGTTGTTGGTGTGTTCGTGAGTAGTTGTTTTGTAACTTGGTTTATGTATGGATTTATGAACTAGATTGAGCTATATTTTGATGAAGATGATGAAGAACACTTAGAACAATATAATAACACTTGAGAGAGAGTAATTTGATTCAAGAAAATTGCAAAGTGAATGTGTTTGTGACTACCATACTCCACGTGAATTAGGGGTTCCATATAGGCCCCATAAGTTTGTAATTTTGTGAGATATTTCATGCTAGATGTTAATTGATGGTTCCCACATGGTTAGTTCACTCACATGGGCTGCTAAGAGCTGATCATTGAAGTGTATATACCAATAGTAAATACATTTAGAAGTTGAGTATTGTACGAGTACAAATACGGGTGCATACGAGTAGAATTGTTGATAAAATTTAATGACGATGTAATTGTACGCATTTTTGTTAAGTAGAAGTACTTTAATAAGTATTTTGAAGTCTTTCAAAAGTGTATGAATACATATTAAAACACTACATGTATATACATTTTAACTGAGTCGTTAAGTCATCGTTAGTCGTTACATGTAAGTGTTGTTTTGAAACCTTTAAGTTAACGATCTTGTTAAATTTTGTTAACCCATTGTTTATTATATCAAATGAGATGTTAAATTATTATATTATCATGATAATATGATGTATTAATATATCTTAATATGATATATATACATTTAAATGTCGTTACAACGATAATCGTTACATATATGTCTCGTTTCGAAACCCTTAAGTTAGCAGTCTTGTTTTTACATATGTATTTCATTGTTAATATACCTAATGATATGTTTACTAATCAATTATCATATTTAAACATAGTGTAAAAATATCATAATATGATTCATATGTATTTAGTAAGACGTTGTTATAACGATAATCGTTATATATATCGTTTCAAGTTTCTTAATTCAATAAACTCATTTTTATATATATCACACATTGTTAATATACTTAGTGAGATACTTACTTATCATAATCTTATGTTAACCATATATATATATATATATATATATATATATATATATATATATATATATATATATATATATATATATACATATATATATATATATACATATATATATATATATATAAATACATATATATATACATATATATATATATAAATACATATATATATATATATATATATATATATATATATATATATATATATATATATATATATATATATATATCATGTATATATATATATATATCATGTAGTTTTTATGAATTTGTAACGTTCGTGAATCGCCAGTCAATTTGGGTGGTCAATTGTCTATATGAAACCTATTTCAATTAATCACGTCTTAACAAATTTGATTTCTTAACATGTTGGAAATACTTAATCATGTAAATATCAATTTCATTTAATATATATATATATATATATATATATATATATATATATATATATATATATATATATATATATATATATATATAAACATGGAAAAGTTCAGGTCACTACAGTACCTACCCGTTAAATAAATTTCGTCCCTAAATTTTAAGCACTTGGAGGTGTTGACGTATCTTCTGGAAATAAGTGCGGGTATTTCTTCTTCATCTGATCTTCTCGTTCCCAGGTGAACTCGGGTCCTCTACGAGCATTGCATCGAACCTTAACAATTGGTGTCTTGTTTTGCTTAAGTCTTTTAACCTCACGATCCATTATTTCGACGGGTTCTTCGATGAATTGAAGTTTTTCGTTAATTTAGATTTCGTCTAAGGAATAGTGAGATCTTCTTTAGCAAAACATTTCTTCAAATTCGAGACGTGAAAAGTGTTATGTACAGCCGCGAGTTGTTGAGGTAACTCAAGTCGGTAAGCTACTGGTCTGACACGATCAAGAATCTTGAATGGTCCAATATACGTTGGATTTAATTTCCCTCATTTACCAAATCGAACAACGCCTTTCCAAGGTGCAACTTTAAGCATGAAAATCTCTCCAATTTCGATTTCTATATCTTTTCTTTTAATGTCAGCGTAGCTCTTTTGTCGACTTTGGGTGGTTTTCAACCGTTGTTGAATTTGGATGATCTTCTCGGTAGTTTCTTGTATTATCTCCGGTCCCGTAATCTGTCTATCCCCCACTTCACTTCAACAAATCGGAGACCTGCACTTTCTACCATAAAGTGCTTCAAACAGCGCCATCTCAATGCTTGAATGGTAGCTATTGTTATAGGAAAATTCTTCTAACAGTAGGTGTCGATGCCAACTGTTTCCGAAATCAATAACACATGCTCGTAGCATGTCTTCAAGCGTTTGTATCATCCTTTTGCTCTGCCCATCAGTTTGTGGATGATAGGCAGTACTCATGTCTAGACGAGTTCCTAATGCTTGCTCTAATGTGTGCCAGAATCTTGAAATAAATCTGCCATCCCTATCAGAGATAATAGAGATTGGTATTCCATGTCTGGAGATGACTTCCTTCAAATAAAGTCGTGCTAACTTCTCCATCTTGTCATCTTCTCTTATTGGCAGGAAGTGTGCTGATTTGGTGAGACGATCAACTATTACCCAAATAGTATCAAAACCACTTGCAGTCCTTGGCAATTTAGTGATGAAATCCATGGTAATGTTTTCCCATTTCCATTTCGGGATTTCGGGTTGTTGAAGTAGACCTGATGGTTTCTGATGCTCCGCTTTGACCTTAGAACACGTCAAACATTCTCCTACGTATTTAGCAACATCGGCTTTCATACCCGGCCACCAAAAATGTTTCTTGAGATCCTTGTACATCTTCCCCGTTCCAGGATGTATTGAGTATCTGGTTTTATGAGCTTCTCTAAGTACCATTTCTCTCAAATCTCCAAATTTACCGGGTTCCGTCTTCCCGAATATTAAGATGCTTCTCTGACCCTTTGGGTATTTCATCCTTTAAGTTTCCCTCTTTTAAAACTCCTTGTTGCACCTCCTTTATTTGAGTAGTAAGGTTAATGTGAATCATTATATTCATAGCTTTTACTCGAATGGGTTCTCTATCCTTTCTGCTCAAGGCGTCGGCTACCACATTTATCTTCCCCGGGTGGTAACGAATCTCAAAGTCATAATCATTCAACAATTCAATCCATCTGCGCTGCCTCATGTTCAGTTATTTCTGATTAAATATGTGGTAAAGACTTTTGTGGTCGGTATGTATAATACTTTCGACCCCATATAAGTAGTGCCTCCAAGTCTTTAATGCAAAAATAACCGCGCCTAATTCTAAATCATACGTCGTATAATTCTGCTCGTGAATCTTCACTTGTCTAGACGCATAAGCAATTACTTTCATTCTATGCATTAATACACAACCGAGACCTTGCTTTGAGGCGTCACAATATATCACAAAATCATAATTCCCTTCAGGTAATGACAATATAGGTGCCGTAGTTAACTTTTGAAATGTCCCATTCATATCGATTATAAACGTTTCATATTAATTGGTTTCGTTGCGAGGTCTTGACCTCTATATGAGACGTTTTTCAAAGACTGCATTCAATTTTTAAAACAAACCATAACCTTTACTTTCTCAATAAAGGTTTAAAAGACATAGCGTAGATTACCAAATAATAGTAATCTAGAGTACAACGTTTACATACGACCATTACATAATGGGTTACGATAATATTTTACAACATTTTATTTTCCGAATGCAGTTTTCTTTAAACATTATCATACAAGCATGCTGACTCCAAATCTTGTCCTTAATTTAGCATGCAACAGGGGAAGCTCTTAATAATCACCTGAGAATAAACATGCTTAAAACGTCAACAAAAATGTTGGTGAGTTATAGCTTTAACCTATATATTTATCGAATCATATTAATAGACCACAAGATTTCATTTTTCATAAATATCCATCTCATATCAGGCATTTCGCAAAAACTGTATAGAGATAAAAATCATTCATATGGTGAACACCTAGTAACCGACATTAACAGAATGCATCTAGAATATCCCCATCATTCCGGGACTCTCATCGGACATGATAAAATCGAAGTACTAAAGGATACGTAACCCGGATGGGGTTTGTTAGGCCCAATAGATCTATCTTTAGGATTCGCATCAATTAGGGTGTCTGTTCCCTAATTCTTAGATTACCAGACTAAAAAGGGTGATATTCGGTAATAATAATTCAACCATAGAATGTAGTTTCGTATACTTGTGCCTATTTTGTAAAACATTTATAAAACTGCATGTATTCTCATCCCAAAATATTAAATTTTAAAAGTGGGACTATAACTCACTTTCATAGATTTTTCCTTCGTTGGAAATAAGACTTGGCCACTGGTCGATTCACGAACCTATAACAAATGTGTACATATATATCAAAGTATGATTGAAATATATTCACAACATTTTTTATTACGTTTTTATGATTTCAGTTTGTTAAGTTAGCAGTCCTTGTTAGTAACCTACAACTAGTTGTCCACAGTTCGATGTACAGAAATAAATCAATATATATTATCTTGAATCAATCCACGACCCAGTGTATACACGTCTCAGGCTAGATCACAACTCAAAGTATATATATTTTTGGAATCAACCTCAACCCTGTATAACGAACTCGAACATTACAGCATATAGAGTGTCTATGGTTGTTCCAAATAATATATATAGATGGGTCGATATAATATGTCAAAACATTGTATACGTGTCTATGGTATCCCAAGATTACTTAATATATGTCAGAATACATGTATAATACAATTTAAGTTAGGTAGGATATGATTAGTGTAGATTTATTATAAAATTTTCGTAGCTACAGCAAGTAAAATTTTCCAATTTTGTTTTACCCATAATTTCTTCGTTTTAAATCCGTTTTGAGTGATTCAAGTTGCTATGGTTTCATAATGAACTGTAATTTTTGAAACTAAACAAAAAAAGTATAAGTTTATAGTCATAAATACAGGTTACAAGTCATTTACTAAAGAGGTAGTCATTTCCATCAAAAGAACGACATCTTGATGACCATTTTGAAAAACATACTTCCACTTTGTGTTTAACCATGATTTTTGGATATAGTATCATGTTCCTATGTAATATCATTTTTCCAGAAAATAAACTTCCAATTCAAAGATTAAGATAGTTTTTATTTTTCTAACCCAAAACAGCCCCCGGTTTCACTACGACGGCGTATGTCCGGTTTTACGGTGTTCTTCGTGTTTCCAGATTTTAAATCATTAAGTTAGCATATCATATAGATATAGAACATGTGTTTAGTTGATTTTAAAAGTCAAGTTAGAAGGATTAACTTTGTTTGCGAACAAGTTTAGAATTAACTAAACTATGTTCTAGTGATTACAAGTTATAATCTTCGAATAAGATATTTTTATATATGAATCGAATGATGTTATGAACATCATTACTACCTCAAGTTTAGTAGGTAAACCTACTGGAAGTGACAAGAAATGATCTAGCTTCAAAGGATCTTGGATGGCTTGAAAGTTCTTGAAGTAGAATCATGACACGAAAATAAGTTCAAGTAAGATTTCTAGTCGAATTAAGATTGTTATAGTTATAGAAATTGAATCAAAGTTTGAATATGAATTATACCTTGAATTAGAATGATAACCTACTGTAAATAATAGAGGTTTCTTGATCTTAGATGATTACTTGGAATGGATTAGAAAGCTTGAAAGTAAACTTGTAAACTTTAAAGTGTTTATGAAGTGTTCTTGAGTAGTTGTTTTGTATGTTGATCTAGGTTAACTAGATTGAGCTAGATTATGAAGAAAATGATGAAGAACACTTAGAACAATAAGAGAAGAATTGAGAGAGAGTAATTTGATGCATAAAAGTTGGAATGAAAATGTGTTTATGGTTGGTGAAGAAAAACGTGAATGAGCACTTGTGATATAGGCTCCATTAGTTTGTATTTTCGTTAGATATTTCATGATAGATGTTAAATGATGGTTCCC